>NW_009258884.1:0-294 GCF_000687185.1 Egretta garzetta
TAATTTTTATTACCCTGACAAGATTACTCCTAATTACCCTCACACTGAGACTCTCCAATCTAACCTCGTCTCTAATGGTCCTTTAACCCCCCATTACCCCCAGCGCTGCGGGTTTATAAACCTTTTAATAATTCCAGCGCATTGTCATTCTTATTTATCCATTAACCCCTCGCATTTATGGTTATTAATTTCGAGGCCATTTGCAGCCTTCCTAAGGACTCTCGGAACGCCAGCTCTGCCCCACCGACCGGCCGGGGCCGGGCCGCCACGGGAAAACCGATTTGAAACGGCGGC
>NW_009258884.1:2193-3248 GCF_000687185.1 Egretta garzetta
AGGGAGAAAAGGGAGATGAAAAATGGATGCAAAGGAGCCCAGGGCTCCGGGCGGGGGGGTCCGGTACTTACCGAAAGAAGTCGTTTTTGCAGTAAAGCTTGCCTTCTCGCGAAAAGCATTTCTCTGTCAAATTGCATTTACATTCACAGCACTGAACACACTTCACATGCCAAGCCCTGTCCAGTACATTCAACAAAAACCGGTCCAAGATTGGCCTTTTGCAGCCTGCACAGTGAACCATTGTCTTTGGTTATTTCTGAGAGTGGGGGGTATTGGTTTCCCAGATGTCAAGCAAAAAAAAAAAAATTAAAAATAAAAACAACAAAAAAATTTAAAAGACGACAACACCGGCGTAGGTTTGCCTTTTTTTTTTTTTTTTTTAGTGTTTGTGGGTGTGTTTTAAAAGCCTTGGAGAAGTGAAGGAGGAGAAAAAAGGAAGGGAGGAAGAAAAAAAAAAAAAAAAATCTTCGTTCGAGTGTCCTAGGAGGGATACACAGGAGAAACCACCCACTGCCCGAGGAGACCAGCGCTTCGACACAACCGCAGAATCCCGGCCGCTACCAACCACGACAGCAACAATAATAAGAGCGACAATAAAACAACAACGACTATAAAGATCGGCGCTCGTAAAAATTAAAAAAAAAAAAAACCCCAACAATTCAAAAAAAAAAACAAAACAAAAAAACCACCAACAAAAAACCGCCCAAAAGCGAGCGTGATGAGTTTTTCTCAGGTCTGAGGTAGAGCAGTCAGGAGTCAAAGTGCTTTTCCCAAAGAGAAATCAAAGGAGGAAAAAAAAAATAATTTAAAAAAAAAATGAGGACGACAAAACGAGACATGGAGACCCGACAGCGGTCAGAAGGGCTCCGGCTGCGGCCGCGGCGACATGGCCCTACGCGCCGCGGAGCGGGCGCCGTCCTTACGCGGGGGGGAAGGGGGGGACACACACACACGCTCCGCGGCTCCTCGCTCCGTCCTCTCGCTCTCTCCCTCGACGTCTCGGCGGCACCGTCGCGCCCGGCTCCTACCTACCCCCGCGCACCGCCCTGCGCGCT
>NW_009258884.1:6732-7140 GCF_000687185.1 Egretta garzetta
GTAAAACCACCCCGGCCAATAAAACCACTGCTGGACAGAATCCATCGGAGCTTAGGGGAGGGGAAAAAAAAATATATAAAATCTTTAAATTATGTATTAGAGGTTCCCGGTTTATTCTGCCACACTCGGGTCGATGCGGAGGGTAAACACGCCCGGGCGGTCCCGCACCGTCCCTCTCCCGGCTCCGCTCGCCTTTCCCTTTTCTTATTTATTTTTTTTCCCTTTTCTTATTTATTTTTCTGCCCCCTCCCGCCTTGATTAGCCCTCCCGGGTTTCTTTCCACGTCGCTAAATGTTGTCGCTTACACTCAAAGCTCATGCATTGTTTATGGGAAATATAGTTAATAAATATTTAAAAATCCGAGGTGTGCGTCTGTGTTTGACTGAGAGCTGCCGGCGGAGACGGGAA
>NW_009258884.1:7352-8023 GCF_000687185.1 Egretta garzetta
CACGTTGTTAAAGAGAGGAAGGGCAGATAAAAGACGAATAAAAGAGAAAAAAGGAAGAAAAGTGAAGAGGTGGCGGGGGCGGGGGGAGACTATAAAAAAAGAGGGTGAAGCGAACCCCGGGAGGATGCACCGATCCCGGCTCATCCATCTTCATTGTCTCCGTGTGTGCAAAAGCAACTCCAGTATAAGGAAAAGCCACTATCAAAGCCATGGCTTTATTTTATATCCTATAGATCAGGAGGGAGGCAAAGCTTTATTTTCGCCCAGAGACAGATATTTTATTTCTCTCTTACGGTTTTATGTGTGAGAGATGTCAAAAAGGTAAAATAGATTGCTAATGCATAGGCAAAACGAAGCTGTTTTGGCATGCTCTGTGTCATGAGGTCTCCCAGGGAAAGCTGGCTGGGGATTTAGGGCTGATGGGGGACTCGGGGGGATTTCTGCTAAAACATCTCGCTCCATAAATCCAGCCGCGTGGTCAGCTGGAGAGGGAGAGGGGGTTCTAAAGGGGGGGGCTTGGAGCGCAGCGGGAAGGCGTGGCGGAGCGGGGACCCCGGGACCCCTGGGACCCCAGCCCCATGGGCACAGCCACCCTCTCGGCCCTTTCTGCCATCCTGAGACGCCCCCAGGGTGTGAAGGGCCCCCTGGGGCACAAAGGGGCACCCGGCCTC
>NW_009258884.1:8077-15651 GCF_000687185.1 Egretta garzetta
AGCCCACCGCCCCTCTGCCTCCCCACTGGACCCCGGCGGCGGATTTGCAAGGACCTTTTGCAAAGTTAAAATATATCTCCCCAAGCTGCAACAATTTTCATACTTTTTGACCTCGGGGATTTACTTAGCACGTTAAGTTCAAGGCTCAGAAGCCCAAGGCTATTACTCATTTAGGCACTCCCACCACCAACACTTTTCGCCACATATTTTATCATTTGACTTCCTGGCTTAAATTCATGTTATGGCAAATAATGGATGGTAATACTTTCCCCCTTCCCCATGTTAATTGTCTTGTCTGACAACCTCCGCATTTGAAATGATTTAAAGCAAACAACGGTGCAGGGAGACCGGGAGACAAACCAGCACAAAACATCTGCAGGAGCCCTGCAGCTCCGGCTCTTCCCTCCCAAGTTGGGGGCTGGATTTGGGGGCTGGATCCAGAGCACAGCAAGCGCCCCCCCTCCCCGAAAGCAGGGCCCAGCTCTGGCTGGGGTTACTGCCGTGCGAAGGCGGCTTTTCCCCAGCGCCCCATGGCCCCCGGGGCCGTGCTCTCGGCCCTGCCCCGGGCCCCTCCGGCTTTGCCGCCTGAAATACCGCTGCTCTCGAGGTGGCTGAAATGGGGAAACAAAACCGAGTGCTATTTGCAAATTAAAAAAAGCAAGGTGTAGTTGATTAGCAAATTAATTATTTCGGTACCCCCAGGATTATATTGTTTTCCTAAGTTCTGTGGGCCTGTGTAATTTACTAATTTCACAGTCACTGAACTTCCCTGGGAGTGAGAGTCAATCTCATCCACCCATCTAACGCGTAGCCGTGGGTTTGTGCAGAGGCAGCGAGCGGGTCCCTCGGCAGTGTCGGAGGGAAGGGGGTGCCCAGACCTTCCCCCCGCTCCCGCTGCCTGACTCCGGGCAAATTCTTTGGGGCTTTTTTTGTTTCCGAGAACGGGCAGTACCTTCCCACCCAACGAGAACATAGCGCCCGGCTTAGGCAGGAGTAGCTGCACGGACTTTCCCTCTACCGAACGCTGGCACTGGCTTCCCATACGCGCACAGAGAAAGGGCTGCTGCGTTATCTGTCCTTTACAAGCGGCTGGAGAAGAGGCTTCCCAAGGTAAGAGGTTTTTTTTTGTCGTCGGCACAACGCCCGCTTTTGGTGCCTGACATCACCGTCGTGCAAGAGCGTTTGAGAAAAAGAATTGAAATCAAACCAAATAGGACTATCCCAATAAAATACAGGGATAATGCGCTTGCACTGGTGGGAAACCAGTGCTGCCCTCTGCCCGCCCGCTGCGGACGCAGGAGTGGATCTTGGTCCGGGGAGACACAACAGCATCGCCTGGACCAGGCACCAGAGCACCACAAACCCCCCGCGCCGCTCGTGAAAACGAACCCAGAGCTCCCGGCCGTATTTGTATCTGTCTGCTTAGACCCGAGCTCTGATTAATCTTCCGCTATATATAGATTGTGTAGTTTGATACCACGTTACTATAGAATATCCTATGTCACACCCTATTTATATAGGCTGCTATTTTAAGGCTTCTGGCAGGACGCGGAGCCTTTGGCCAGCGTGCCCTTCTCTATCCCCGCTTTCTCAGACGCCCACAAACCGAGGCAGCTGGGTTTATGCACTTCGAGCCCAACAAAGTTCCCGGCTGCCGGGTGTCTGCAGCTCGGGACAACATTTTGTCCGCCTGGGCCAGGCGGGCGCGAGCCAGGGAAAAGGCAGACGCTGCGTGGGAGCCCACGGCTCATGGTGCAAGCGCGGAGGCAATGGAAGAGGTCCTGGCACGTGCCAGAGAGGGCTTGGTAGCACTGCACAGCCCTGCGCCGCTCGTGACACCGGAGCTACTAACTGGGCATCTGACTTCTGTAGGGTCACCCCTGCACCGGCGTGAAACGGGAGCGTTGCGGTAAGGAGATGTGGCCAAACATGTCCGTTTATAAAAACCGCGTGGTTAAAGCCCCGCTACCTTCCCTTTGTACGGCAGATGCTCTGCGTTGGGCTGTACACATCTACAGCTTCTTTCAACACTATGGCAAGGATATGGCAGGCACTGCCACAATCCCATTACTCTGAAATGCATCGATATACCCTTTTCAAGATGAAAAAAACCCCAGATTTTTTGTGAAATTTTGTGAAATTTTTCTAGTTTCAAATGATTTTTCCAGGAGAAGCCAGGGGTAGAGCTGGGTGCCCCCCTGGCGACGCTCTGCTGCGCTCAAGGTCACGTCCCTCACGCAGGGCAGAGCCGCAGACCGGCATTACCAAGGACCGATTCTCCACGCTCAGAAGGTCACCTTAAAAAGCCCATATAGTTCTAAAAAACATCATTCCTCAAGGGCGTCGTCACTCCTATCCCAGCTGGGCCTGGAGATCCTCGCCAGAGCCGCTGTGCCGGTGAGGTGGTGTGGGAGGGCACGGGGTGGGGAGCAGCTCCTTGAGGGTCACCCAGAGACGGGCACAACCCAAATCTCCCAACTCCCATGCGGATGCCCTGCACCCTTCAGACTCCATTGCCCCCCAGCTCCCATCCTTATCGTGTTGCCCCCTGGAGGGGATCCCTTGGCCCCCCGACCCCATCTGCGCTGCCCTCCCCAGAGGAGGGCCGGATGAGGCTCCGTCTCGCTCCACAGGGCATCGCCTGCATGGGAAACGCGGCCCCACCACGGCATTATCATTCCAAAGTGGTAAAAACATCACGCGAAAGGCTGATAACGTCACCTCTGGCTTTGTTATCCACGGCCTGAACTGGTCCCTTTCCTGTTGGGTGCTTCCATTGCACGGTTGTGTGCTGAACTCCTAGCAGCCGGCTGCTAACATCGCACGTTACAGCTTCCCACGTTGGCAGCCCCCAGAAACACGCACGCACGGTGCCACACAACCGGAATGGCGAATCGGCCAGCGGGGACATGTCCCCCCGCTCCCCTCCGTACCCGTGGCCCTTCATAACTTGTTACCGAGTTTGTCACCGGGCACTGAGAACTTGGTATCAGCCAGGTCCCTGCGTGCTCTTCTCACGTCTCTGTATCCGCAGGTGGCGGCGGCTCCGGAGAGCAGAGGCCGATGCATCCAACCCCAAACCAGCGCAGCCGTGAGGGCACGGGACCTCGTTTTGCTTACAAACAAGTAAACCTTGTGTCAACCGGCGAGTCCCGTATTTTTCCACGCTTCCTTCGGGAGCAACCCCAAACCCTAGCGCCCAGTTTTACAGAGCACGTTCCACCTGCCTGGTTTCACCGATTTTACCATTTTCACGATAACAATTATCTGAAGGAGCTTTCTGTGCTGCTCCGCCTCGTGCTGGCGGTGCGGCGATATCGTACGTGGATGGAAATGGAAACTTCCCGAGACGTTCAGACTCCGAAACCCCGAGCCTGCAGAATTTCCTACCCATGCGGTTTTTCAGTTGTTGAAATAAAGTCTTCCTTGCTGTAATTAGTATTTGTAAAGCCTGTAAGGTTCCAGAATAAATGTCCAAAAGAAATCCGCACGGCTATTAGATGAACGTGTTAGTACTAATGAAGATGGCTGGTGAGAAGACATCGCTCCTCATGATGTACGATTTATTTCCTTCAGGGTGGGCTAATAAACAAAACTAATTTTTAAAATCTGGCACATTTATTCCACGGATGCTCTCAGATCAAAGGAGTTACCCTGCCCACAGCCTGGTCTTCCTCTTCCCCCCTCTCTGAGCTTTCTCATCAACGCTTGCTGTGCTGGGCTGTTGGTTACATGGCCAAGGATTCCTTCCCACCAGGCACCCTTGATATTAAAACCTGTTGCCCTGGGTCCTGGCGTGACAGCCTCCCTGCCGCCAGCCCGCGGGGCCTCCCAAAGGCCACTTAACTCCTGCGAAGGAGCTGGGGCGTTTGCCCTCACCCCAACCCGAGCTTTGCGGGGAGTCCTTGGGCGGATCTCCGAGTCCTGCACCAACAGCGTATTCTCAAACCAACCTAAACCCACGCCAAATTTTACGGCTGTAGGCTGTTACCATTTCTCTTGTAAAACCAGAGAGGCCGCCCCAAGGCTCGCGAAGGGAAATGCGTCCTCTCACTTTGCAGGGTCAGCCTTGCAGTGTTCGTAGCCGCTCCATCGCCGTGGCGCCTGGGCGTCAGGCAAAAACGCGGCGGGAGAGCGGAGCGGGGCCGCGTGCCGACAGAGCTCTGCGGGCCCTGGCCGTGCACCGCGCACAATCTCTGCTGACTGCCGTTCCCTGCGATGTCTTTACGCAAAATCAAGAAGGTGTTAACTCGAAACAAATCTCTGCTGCGTACCTGCAGGAGATGATGTCCCCCGCGCAAGGAAAGGTTCCCTTCCCACCTCCATCTGCAGGCGGGCCGGGCAAACGCGCAGAGCAGAGCCCTCTGCTTGCTCCGGTGTTTGAGGAAGGGTTTAGGGCTGTGTGTGCTCTGGAAAGATGATTTCCTACCGTAGCTTTTAAACCCCCAGATTAATATTCTACAGGGCTGGTGCTTCACACAGGAGGGAAACGCCATTTCCAAATGCTGACGCGGTTTTCATTCCCCTATTTGAATTCAAGTGCTTTCACGCGTACGAGACTGACTTGTTTAGCTTTAAAAATGACGATGGGAAAGCTTTTGCAGACCTGCAGCGCACGCACCACCACCACCAGCGGCTCTGCCCGTGGGAAGGGTGGCAATACTTAAAACGAGTCACCGGACACGGACAGGGACAGTCATCTTTAGGGGCCTGATGCTGTCCTGGCATGCTCCAGGACACCAGGGTGGGACCATGGGGTCACTCCTCCATCGCTGTGGAGGCCCAGGAGGCCAACGTGCATCGCCTTCGCTCGCCAGAGGAACAGTAAGTGGAGGAAGGCACCAACAAAACATCCTGACCCTTCGGTTTGGTGTGGGAACCCCTGTCTCAGACACCCCGGGGGCTGTGCCCGGTGCTTGGTGTCCCCAGGGCGGACGCGCCTGCGGAGCCAGGCTGCTGCTCACGGTGACGCCGCTCACACGACAGGCGGTAATAAACGGCGAGTGTTTCACATTTGGAGAGAAGGAGGGAAAATGTTTAAAAACAGCGGTTTGAGAATTAGCAGAAACCACCTTTTCCTTGGGGCAAAACCCCCCTGCCAAGGGCCAGCTTGTGCCAGGGGAGGGCTCAAGGCCAGGCCAGGCAGGTCCCCCCACGGGGCCGCCCCCCCCGGGCTGCAGCCGCCTTTAGCGCCCCGATCCAGGGTCGGAGAGTGCAAAAATTGCTGCTGCTTGCCCCGTGCATCTTGAAAATACACATTTTTCTTAGCAGTGCTACAGTCAGAAAATCCATCTTTGCAGGGGTGTGCCCAGCTGGATCCGCTCGGGGCCATGGGGGTCTCTGGGCAGGGACCCCCCCCCGTGCCCCGGGGCTCGGAGACAAATCACTGCGCCCCACTCACCCTACAGTCAGCAGCAGCAGCGACGGCAGACACGGGGACATAAAACTGCAGCTGAACAGGCGAAGGGGAGCAGAAGGAAGCAAGGAGAAGGGTGAGAAACACCTTTTACGGGAAAAACCAGGGACGGGTGCGAGGCTTCTTCACGCGGCGGAGGGCAAAACGCCGCGGTGCGACGGGCGCACCCCCAGTCTGACAGGGCAGCACGTGCAACGCAGGAGTGATGAAACGTGTCTTTTAAATAAGGAATTTCCAAGGCAAAGAATAAAAATAATTGCCAACAGGAAGGCATTTGAAAGCCTGCGCGTCTTTCACCGCACTGATTTGATGCTGCTTATTTGTGCGTCTAAAAAAATCAGCCCAACTCCCGAGTTCTACATGAAAACAGAAAAATACGGTTAAAACATCTATGAAATGGTCATACAACCAAAATATATGCATAAGATGTTAAACCTACTATCAGAGAGCTCAGCTGGACTTGCCTTTTTTCTTTTTTTTTCTTTAAATCTCCAAAATATAATTAAATTGGTGCTGGTAAAAAAAAAAAAAAAAAAGAAAAAGAAAGAAAGGTAGCCCGGTGCAAACCCTTATAAGGATATTTCAGACATGCCGAGGTTCCTTTTCCATAAATGTTAAGCAGACATCTGTAAACATAATTGGAATTTACTGCACACGTGAATAACTGCATATAAATTAGCCTGGATCATCGGGGTTTAAGAAAGGGCTGCAGGTCCCCCCCCTTGTCGATAAGGCGACGGCATTTCCAGCGCGCATCCCGGCTCCATTCCAAATGTCAATTTTCTACATTTTAATTTTTTTTTTTTTTTTTTTTTTGCATAGCTCTTGCCTTGTTACATTTATCGTAAAGCCTCTATAGATGAGACGTTCTGCTGGATTTTGTGTGTCTCCGGGTTTGTTTACCAGGCTGATAGTTATTCTTTTGGAAAAGGCAGAGTGGTATTGTCAGGGATTGCTTAATATTAATGATGGAGACCCGGGCATCCGCGGGAGCTGAACGAGCACAACTTCATTGCAGCATTCCTCATTTTTTTTTCCGTATTTTTTCCCCCTTCCTTTTCTTTTCTCTGCCTTCTCCTTTGTTATGGGCAGGACGGCAGGAGGCGTGGAGCCCTCCTGCCCTAAAGCCTCAGGGACCTGAGGCCGGATCCTGCTCCTTGCCAAGTCCATAGAAAAAAAGTCCAACTTCCATGGCTCCGGAGCAAGCTTTTAAGCACTTTATGCCCGAGGGCTGAGAAGTCCCAGGGAAGCCACGGTGAAGCCATGGTGAGGGCTGAAGCTCTCAGTGGAGGAAGGAGCCTCCTCCTCCTCCCCCTCAATCCTTCTGTCCTCATTCCAGGTCCAGTGAAGTTGGGAATTCCTTACCTGGAGCACAGGGGAGGGCGGGCGGGGGGGCACAGGCAGCCTTGCCCAGCCTTGGCTGAGTCCAGCATGAAAGGAGGTGCCCCAAAACGCGTAATGCAGCTAAACCGAGGGTGACTTCGGAGTTGTACTGAGTCAGCCAGGAGCAGGATTTACACAGAGCCTCATTGTGTAAAAGCACGATTTCATGTAGATTTAGTGAAAACAAAGGGTTGCACCCACTTTCAGAGAACACGGACACCCAGCTTATATCAGCCCAGCTTCAGTCAGTGAATTTGCAGGAGCAAACTCAATGAACCCCACCAGTTTTAAGCAAATACGAGGCCAAACCAGACAGGACTGGGGGGCTGAAGGACCTTTGGGGCATGGACCCACATGCTCCCCGGCAGGTGAAGGACCATGCGGCTCAGTGGAGAGAGGCAAACCCAGGAGGGGAAATCCCTCGCGCCCTGGGATAAACCCCCTGGACGAGGCTGCAACCCTGATCCCAAATTTGTTGAACTCCAGGGAAAACCAAACACGGGTGTCTCTGCATCAGGTGCTCCAGGCTGGTGGAGCCAAGGATGCGTTTGGAGGAGCCGAATGGATGCCACACACAGATGGCCACTGGCTAAAGGTAAACGTCAGCGTTAGGCTATGACGCCGGGTGAAATTCTGCTCGCCCAGCGCATGGGAGAGAGCTCTGCACCAGCAGGAACGCCAGCGGTTTGTGTTTTAAGCCATGGGCACCCCAATTAAGGTGAGGTTCATCAGTGCTTTGTGAGTCTGAGCCTGCTCTGCCCCAGCCCGGCGGGGG
>NW_009258884.1:16078-23578 GCF_000687185.1 Egretta garzetta
GCTTTTTAATAACAAAGGTGCGGCACCTCGCTTCTCTTCAGGGAGAAAGGGAAGGATGAAGAAAGCAAAAATAAACAAACCCAAACCAAAACGCATTTTTTCCTCGTTTTTTTTCTAAAAAGAAAAAAAAAGATGGATTTTTGGCCTAAACTCCCCGGTTGATCTGGCCCTACAATCTCACAAGTCATGAATTTTAATCTTGCCAGACCCAGCTAAGGGATGGAACGGCTCCGCCAGCGAGGTTTAGGCAGGGATCTCAGCCCGTGCAAGCCACCGTTGTTTGCAATCCAAGCACACGGAGCTGTGGCCCCCGAGGATGCTGCCCAGATAATTGCGCTCTTGAGGTGCCGGCAGCGCTCCACCATCTCCCCATCTAATTAAGTGCCAAAGTGGATGGAAGTGATGGGGAGGACGAGGAAGGCTGTTTGCACCACGGTCGGGAGGATGAGGAAGGCTGTTTGCACCACGGTCGGGAGGATGAGGAAGGCTGTTTGCACCACGGTCGGGAGGATGAGGAAGGCTGTTTGCACCACGGTCGGGAGGATGAGGAAGGCTGTTTGCACCACGGTCGGGAGGATGAGGAAAGCTGTTTGAACCGGGGTTGGGAGGGTGAGGAAAAAACGCGCTGGCCCCTGCGCTGGGCCAGCGTGGCCACCACTCGCGGTCACCACCGAGCCTCCCCGGTCACCCTGGTGTGGCACAATGGTCGTTTTATAATTCAAAATTATCGACTAAGCATTTTTTTCCAGGCCAGTCCAATTACTTTCAAACACACCTATTTGATTTTAGTGTCAAAGAGATTTTCTCTCTCCCTCTCAAGTTGTTTTCACTTAAAAAAAAAAAAAAGTCCTGGAGCACCGGACGGAATAATAAGCAGACTCACTATTTAGTCATAGAATGACCTGGAATTTCTCTGAGGAAACATATTTTTCACTGAAAAATACTGGAAAAATCTGTACGAAAGTTTTTCCTTGACATTTTCTTGGTTTAGAGGAAACAGGAGAGCAATTTCTCCCCATCACTTTCATGGTTTGTTATTTTTTCTTCCCTCTCTCTACTCATCCCCAAGAGTTTCCTCCAGGACGGCCAGTTGTACAATAAGAAAAAAAGGTGCGGGATGAGCATGGCACTGGGAACCACCGAGAAACCGGGACACATCTCAATGAGGAGAAGTAACCAAAGCTCTTCTGTTTCTGACTCTTTCCAAAGAAATATAAAAAGGTTTTAATTCTACCAGTTGAGAGAAGGCAGTTTTGAATGTTTTCCTTGCAAAGGTGATGTTCCGCAGCTTTTATGAGACTTGGTTTTGCAGCAACGTTTAAGCTTAGAAGCCTGATGAGCTGACTAGATAGCCTGGAGCTGGCAAGGGGGGGGCTTGAAGGGCTGCATTTTATCCCTGGCTCAGCCAATATTTGGCTCTAGTATCCCAGGAATCATAGAATCGTTTGGGTTGGAAAGCCCTTTAAGCTCATCAAGCCCAACCGTTCCCCTAACCCTGCCATCCCACCACTAAACCCTGGCCCTTAGCACCTCATCTCTCCTTCTTTTAAATGCCCCCAGGGATGGGGACTCGACCCCTTCCCTGGGCAGCCCCTTCCAGAGCCTGACAGCCCCAAGGGGAAGGAATTGTTCCCCATGGCCAACCTCACCCTGCCCTGGCACAACTTGAGGCCGTTGCCCCTCATCCCATCTCCCCTTCCCTGGGAGCAGAGCCCGACCCCCCCGGCTCCCCCCTCCTCTCAGGCAGTTGTAGGGAGCGGTGAGGGCTCCCCTCAGCCTCCTCTTCTATGTTGTGATCCCTACTCATGACCCTATCACCCCATTGCAGCGTGGAAATAAACTGCTTCGTAGGGGTTTTGTGATTTTAACGCGTAAGGCTTTATAAAATACTTTGAGATCCTCAGAGGGAAGCGGTTACAAAGGACCCCTGGGCACCCCCGCTTCCAAACCCCGTCTGTGCCTCACCCCAGCGTCGCCGTTTGCACTTAACAGGAGTTTGCAGCTGAGGCTCTGCTGGCTGCCAGCTGCCAAACGGAGCCCCCTCCGCCGGCCCCGCTCCGCCTGCCGTGCTGGGAGAAGCCCAGATGGACTGGGGCATGCAGCTTCATAGTCGGAATCAGAATTTATGGCAGGAATTTAATTTAAAATAAAACTCACAAGCAATTTGGCTATTTTGAAGTCCTGACCCAAACGCTACTGAAGCAAATGGGAACCCTTCCTCTCCCCAGCATCGATCTGGATAAGGTCCCGTTGTGCCTTCCCTGTTGAACAGGCTGTATGAAGGACTTTGCCGTGGTTCCAGCTGTTTACATGTGCAACACAGCTGGATAAATGGAGGAAAAAGCACTTTGCTGAGAGCGTGAGGGAGATGGACCAGCACCAAACTCAGCGGCGAGCCAGGAGAGCTGCCACAGCACCAGGTCCCCGTCAAGGTCAGGGTGCCATAAACCCAGGGCCACGGGGTGAAGCCAGAGGGTTAATCTGGATTTCTGGGGGTGCAGATGGGAATAGGCGTAGCTGTGGGGCCGAGCTGAGGGTGCTGGTTGATCCCCAGCCACCAGGCGTGTGGGTCCTGCTGCCACCCAGAGGAGAGCAGGGCGGCCCAGGCATCAGCACCGCAGCTCTTCAAAGCATCCTTTGCCCACAGGCTAAATCAACGACGAGGAAGACCCTCTCCTAAAGCTCTCCTGGCCAAAAAAGCCCGGATTCGCAATATTTTGGAAACCACCGCCCACTCCAGAGTGCCGTTTAATCATTACTAGTAAGAGTATTTGCATTACTGTGGCATCCTGAGGTTTCATCTGGGATGGGGTCACATCACGACAGGAGCTCTTATGTACGACAAGAGATGGTCCCTAAGCCAGCCCCCGTTCCTCGTCGTACGCTCTGTGCGGTGACACCCATTTCTGTAAGACCCCGTATATCTGAGACACGGAGCGGGCACCTAGTGTTTGCACGGCTACAGCATCAGTCAACACCGATTGTTGATTGATAAGGGGTGTTCAGCCTGGAGAAGAGAAGGCTGCAGGGAGACCTGAGTGTGCCCGTTCAGTACCTAAAGGGAGCCTATAGGACAGATGGGGAAAAGCTTTTTAGTAGGGCCAGCTGTGTCAGGACAAGGGGTAATGGTTTTAAACTAAACCAGGGTAGGTTTAGACTGGATATAAGGAAGAAATTCTCTAGACTAGATCCAAGGAAGAAATTCTTTACAATGAGGGTGGTGAAACCCTGGCAGGGGTTGCCCCGAGAGGGGGTGGAGGCCCCATCCCTGGGACCATTCCAGGCCAGGTTGGACGGGGCTGTGAGCAACCTGATGTGGTTCAAGGTGTCCCTGCTCCTGCAGGGGGGTTGGGCTGGGTGACCTCTAGGGGTCCCTTCCCACCCAAAACATTCTATGATTCTATGATAACACAACTGAGAAGGAGGAGAGGGAGGAGGTACGGTCGTCCCCCCCCATTCCTAGTTGGAAACTGAGGCACAGGGGACTAAAGATGGGAAGGGTCCGGTTGCCAGACCTGGCAGAGAGCTCTGACAAGCCCTGCCTGCAGAGCGACCGTCGCGACGTGCTGGCAGCGCCGGAGGCAGCTGCTACGGCCCCTCCATCCCGCTGTAGCTCCCCAAACCCCGTCCTGCGACGGCGCCACCCCGCGCTACGCCACAGCCCCCACGCCGCTGCAGAATTACAGGGTGAGCTTGAAAAAACCATTGACAAAGGGAAAAAAAAAACCAACCCAGGTGCTGAAGCTGCCACCTCAATTATTGTTTTTTTCTCATGCGGCTGCTAACGCCGCATGCGCCTGCACGTACGGCTGAGGATCTGCCGACGGAGCGACGTGAAGCCCTGTGCCGGCACCCAGGCCGTTCCAGCAGCCACAGGCCAGCACCAAAACCCCGGTTATTGCCACGTGCCCTCCTCAGCTGCTCTGATTTATCTGGAGGTAGCGGCGCTTTGCTCGATGGCACAGGCCAGCGGTGTGGGGGGTTTGCAGTAAATCTCCGGCTTCCCTCCGTAGTTTTCTTTTGCTTCCTGTGGCTGCAGTCAGTCTGGACTGGGTGTCCACTTCCACTCCCTGAATTTACGGCAGGAGCCTGCTATAAACACAGGGCTCTCATGCTCACATTTCGGTGTTCTTTCGAGGCCCATTTTTACTACGGCACGGCACATGCCAAGGCGTCATACCATAAGCAACATAAGGGGAACGGCTTACATTTAATGGGAGGGCTTGGAGACGAGCTCCCTGCTCTCAGCCCACGGGAGCCAGCACCCAGCTCCCACGGGGACACCAACCTCCACCCAGACACCCAGTGCCCAGCTCTCACCGGGATGCCCGTCCCTACCCAGCCACGTGGCTGAGCCAGAAACCAAAACCCAAGCCTGCTAGTCGCTTTTGGCTGGGTTTTTCATGCCCTCCTGCCAATCAAACATTGTGCCAAGGGGTCTGTCACATTTAAATACACGGAATTATCTATTACAATGCTTCAATATTTATTGCATAGATTTTGCTTTAACTGCTTTGTAAATCATAGCAGAAATAATGGCCTTCCAACTGAGAGTCATATGCCATAATCAACCAACAGCAAGTCAAGATTGTAATTTAAAGTATATACTAAAAAGTCCTTATGTGAACATTTTGTTTAAATTAAGAGATGGGACATGATTCAAACAATAAGGCCTCAGCAAAGACAATTTTTCCTAGCAAATCAGTCAAGGGTTTAGAGGAGGCTCAGGGGGTGCGAAGGAGCAAGCTCGGCCTCCCAAGGCTATAAATATTTTTTGTTGTCAGATTATTTGAACAGAAGACTCTGCCCAGCCAGCGTGGTCTGTCTCTAAGTGGCACCTCGGAGGTTTCAGCAGTGGAGCCGTGTTTGCCCGCCCGGCGGGGCCGGCTCATTGCAGAATGCGGCAGAGCTGGACACCGACCGGCGTCCTTGGGCCATGGCCAACCTCCCCCTGCGATTGCAAACCCGGTCTTGCCCGGCTGCAGCGTGCTGTCGCGCTCCCCAGCTGTGCCACTGCTGCTGCTAAACCCACGGCGAGGTGTCCAGCTCCCCACTGCCCCCTCGCCAAATGGCACCGTGCACACATCTCCCAGTCCTGGAGACCTGGAGCCCCTCTGGTCGGAGCAGGAGCCCTCCCTGCCCGGGTACCCACGGCTCCCTGCCCGCCCTTTGCACCCATGGAAGGTCTCCTGGACACAGCTGCCATTGCTGTTGGTGCAAGCCTATAGTGAAGCGAGCAAAACTCACGGCACATCATAGAATCATAGAATCACAGAATGTTTTGGGTGGGAAGGGACCCCCAGAGCCCACCCAGCCCAACCCCCCTGCAGGAGCAGGGACACCTTGAACCACATCAGGTTGCTCACAGCCCCGGCCAACCTGGCCTGGAATGGTCCCAGGGATGGGGCCTCCACCCCCTCTCGGGGCAACCCCTGCCAGGGTTTCACCACCCTCACTGGAAAGAATTTCTTCCTTAGGTCCAGTCTAAACCTCCCCTGCTTCAGTTTCAAGCCATCCCCCCTTGTCCTGTCCCAGCTGGCCCTACTAAAAAGCTTGTCCCCCCCTTTCCTCTGGGCCCCCTTGAAGCCCTGACCGGCCGCACTCAGCTCTGCCCGCAGCCTTCTCTTCTCCAGGCTGAACACCCCCAACTCTCCCAGCCTGGCCTCACAGCAGAGGGGCTCCAGCCCTCGGATCATTTTAGTAGCCCCTCGGATCATTTTAGTAGCCCTCCCCTGGCCCCGCTCCAACAGGTCCATGTCCTCGTGCTGAGGGCTCCAGAGTTGGACAGGGATGCCCTAAGGACCTCATGGGCAGGACTTGTCTGAGAGTCTTAGAATCACAGAACCGTTCAGGTTGGAAAAGCCCTTTAAGATCATCAAGTCCAACCATTACCCTAACCCTGCCATCCCACCACTAAACCATGTCCCACCTTCTCCCACTGGGGGCCAGAGCTCTGCAGCCCAGTCCTACACAGAGACCACTGGGCGTTTATGAGCTCGGTTCTCATAACAGATCACGGTATTCCAGTATTTATGAAGCCTCCTTTCAATAATTATCACGCTGTTACATTGGTGAGTTTCTTGACAAGTTATTAAATCATAATTTGTAATTTAAATGCCAGCTTTTGGCGTGCATGCCTGCTCAGGATAAGCTCATTTTCATTTTTATTAAACATCACCTATTAAACACAAGGAGAATTTTCTTAGGAATAACAGAAAACACCACAGGTGCCTTATTTCCCAGCTCGTGTTGTAATGGTTTCAAATAATTCCCCAAACATGCAACCACAAGCAGGGAATTGTTATGAGGTTTAGAGGAGGACTGAGGTCTGCAAGGACCCTTCTCCAGATGCGCGGGTGCTGGCTGGCACCTTTCCTTGGGTTTTCCTCCTTGCCAGCCCCTGGAGGTGACAAACCCCCCAGCGGCAGGCTTTGCATCGTGCCGTAAAGCACCTCCACCTTCCAAAACCGAAGAGCACTCCCAGAAAACCAAAGGCAAGCTCAGGACGTCTCCGCTAGACTTCAGTATCCAAAGCACCCAACTCCCCGAGATACTGCAGAGGCTCGTGACGTGACAGTCGTACTTCAGTGCCACCCAGTGCTTGGCTTTTCAAGCAGATGGTCAATTAATTCTGCTCGTTTGGCTTTTTGGCTCGCACCCGGCCCTGGGCTCAGCGTCCGAACCATGTACCCTGCCATGGTAGGAACGGTTGGAGCAGCCCTGCCAGCTCCGTCCCACCCGGGGGTCTCCTCCCCACCCTGCTGAATTTATGGGGGCAAGGGGTTGTGTGTCCATGGAGCCCAGGACTGAGCCCATGGTGTACGGCACAAACAGTCAAAAATGGGACTGCGCAGTTGTTTTCATCTGAAAATGGGAAGGAAAAAGGAAAGAATGACTCCGGTGCAGGAGACGTGGGGTGAGAGGGTGCTCAAACCCATCGCTCGGGATGAAGGGTCGTGCGCTTGGCTTAGACCCTCTCCCCGGGCTGGATTTGTGCTGAAATCCTGACTTAGATTGGGGCTGATGGGAAAAGGAATTACCCATTTCCCCCAAATGATTTCCATCTCCAGACCATACATTCTCCGTGATCAGACTGATTAGTTAAATAAATCATCCTTACCTGAAGATAATCCATTTACGCTTTTTAATTAAACACAATTATGACAATTTGTTCTGCTGCCTGCCAGCTTGCACGTGCAATCGGAGCCGAGGGCAAGAAACTTTTGCGGATGTGTTTACCTCCAGGCCAAAGAAACGAGCAGAAAAGTACGGAAAGCGCACATTTTTGGTGACGGTGCTGCAGCCTGGCTGGGAAAAAATAACAACAAGGGGAGATGGGGGAAGTAGTTGAGGTGATCGGTGTCCTCTGGAGTAACCATGGGCTCCTCTCGTGACATGCCTGCACCAGAGTATTAGGCTGGGTCTCCTCCGTGCTCCCGACGGGCACAGGAGGAGCTCGATTTCGGAGCCGCGGATCCCCCCTGCTGAATGCAAACCCAG
>NW_009258884.1:24902-26895 GCF_000687185.1 Egretta garzetta
AGGGCTCGTGCATGCTGGTGGTTGCCACCCCCCCCCCCCCGCAGGGGCTGGGGGTGTTACGGAGAGTTCAGCCCAAATATTTGTACAGCCGCCGAGCTGGATCCCTGCTTTGCACGGGCCTAGGGGCAGGCAGGTGTGAAGATACCTTCAAGCACTGTACCTTACACCCGGACTTCTGCTGAGCCATTTCATCCAGCAAATATGGGTCACGGCGCTCCCGGGGTCTGCGAAGACCCTGGGGCTGCTCTGCGCAGAGCTCAGCCCTGCTCTCCACCAAACGTATTTACCCAACAAAACCTGGAAGGTGTAAAATAACACGGCAAAGCTCCCACACGGGGTACAATCCCGCTCCTCCCATGTCAGCTGCATTTTGGGGTGCAGGGATGAAGCTCTGCACCGGCTCCGAATGCCCCAGCTCAGACACCAGGAATACCGACGGCGGCAGCGTGCGGCACCGCCCGGGCAAACATGCTCCATACCACGGCACCCACCGAGCCCCAGTGCCAGGCAAGGGCGTTGGACCCACCGCGTGCCCCAAATCCCCGTCCCCCCCAGATCCCCTGGGACATCGGTGCTGGCACGGCCAGGTCTTTGGGAAGCGCTGGTGGGTGGGGTGAGCTCAGGTCATTTCTCTGCTAAGGAACGAGCAAACCAAAATGAGGTTGTCAGCCTGATAATGGCATTTTCCTAAAGGTTAGGTCCTCTCTGGCCCTACCTTTGCCACCCAGAGATCGCCAACGGGCTGCAATGCCAGCACCCAAGCCTGCGTATCCCAGAGAAGGTTGGAAATACTGGGTTCAGCCATCTGCTCTTAAAATCAGCAGAGCTGAGCAACCTGGGGGGTGTCCGGGCACGGCCGAGTCGGGCACAGGAGGCTGAAGTTCAAATACCTCTTGTTCCTCTAAAGCTTTTGCGCTAAAATTATTACCAACCTGTTTACCCTGCTGCTTACCATGTTATTATCTGATAAAACAACTGCTTATCAGAAGGACAGGGGAGAGAAGCGCTTAGGCTTACCAAACACCTGGGAGGAGACACGATTCGGGCCGACACCGGGTCTGTTTCCCAATTTACACGTTTCTAAAAGGATTAGCTTTTTACACCGAGGAAACAGAGGCCGGGCTTGAGGCATGGCAGGGAGGAGATGCGCTGCGAATGCCTGGAATTTGGGGGTTTGCCTACAAGATGTGCTGTGCTGGCAGAGCGGGAAGCACGAGGTGCCAGCGGAAGGGGGTGTGCGGCGGCGGCTCCGTGCGCTTTCCTTTCCCGGCTCCTACAAACGTTGATTGCACGGGACGGGAGCAGGCAGTTAGCTCTGCCTCTAGCTGCAAACCGGCCCTCTAATTTGAGGACTGCAATTAAAACACAGCCTTTGAGGCCTCTTCCCAGTGAGCAGGTTCACTATTTATGTGCTGCGAGACAGGGGAAAGGACGGAAAAGGGATGGGGAAAGATGCTGCAGCCCAAATCCTGCTGCTGGAGTCCGGACCCAAAGCCCCAAGGGAGTCCAACGCCTGGTGCGGGAGCAGCGGAGCCGCGGGCGCAGGGGTTATCGCTCAAAGACCCCCCCTCGTCCCCAAAGGCCGCCGCAGAACGCTGCTGCTGAAGAGATAGCGGGGTTTTATGGTTGTATTTTTTTCAAGCCTCCAGACAGACACAGAGAAGCAAGCACCGACGAAGCCACAGTCCCCCTCACCCCTTCTGGGAGACACCCCCCCCCTCTACACCCGGCGCTGAGGCTCCTCATACCCCAGGCAGCATTTTTGGAAATATTAAACCCCCTGTCCTCAGCCTGGACGCAGAGCAGGGCCGATACGAAGCCTCGGGGTTAAACCAGGATTGCATGTCTAAAAACGGGCTGTAAAATTTCAGACAACTGCAATCAGAGGGGACGTCTGAGAACCTGAAAATGTATTTTTCACGAGCTTAATAAAAATGTCTGTTGCAGAAGAGCACCACTGACACATTTAAAGCGGTATCGGAAAGCTGATAAG
>NW_009258884.1:27251-35748 GCF_000687185.1 Egretta garzetta
CCCGCCCCGCTCCTGCCTCCTTGCCAGGCACCGCACGGCCGGGTGAACCCACCCGGCACCCCCTCAGCTGCACCAACAGGCGATTTTTTTCCCTTGGGACTCCCCTAAACATGAAAAGTTTCATTCAAATGCCCTCCCCCCGATGGCTCCGCGGCGCCAGCCCATTGCTGCTCCTCGCCCCTTACCCGTGCCGTGCACTGCCCATGGCGGGAGGTTATCACATTTTATCCAGCGTGGTACAAGAAATTTAGGGTTATTTGACAACGTACGAGTGTGGCTTCCCGGGTGAAAAGGAACAAGTTGAGCGAACGACACAGAATCCCAGAATCCCAGCACGGCAGGGGTTGGAAGGGACCTCGGGAGATCACCCAGTGCCACCCCCCTGCCCAAGCAGGCTCACCCAGAGCAGGGGGCACAGGACAGCGGCCGGGCGGGGGTTGAAGATCTCCAGAGAAGGAGACTCCGTCTGTTCCACCTCTAATTACAGCGATCCCGCGGCCCAGTATTCCTAACCGGGGCTTTAAATCTGAGTTTACAGTACTTAGGAAGCATTGTCAATAATGTTTACAGTGAATTAATTACTGAAGTGATTTTAATTTATTTTCATTAATTATAACCTTATTAACCAATTAATTAAATCCAAATACAGGATGCGACATTGTTTGGTGGTTACACCCCGGTAAGCAAACAAGCAGTATAATCATCCTTGTAGCAAAGCAAACCAGTGATTAGGGAGGGCCCAGGACACCAGCGCTGCTCCAGGTGGATCCCTCCAAGGGTTGGAGGTTTTTGGGGTGCTGCCTACCTCCTGCTCCTTCCCCTCCCGCCCCGCTCCTGCCTCCTTGCCAGGCACCGCACGGCCGGGTGAACCCACCCGGCACCCCCTCAGCTGCACCAACAGGCGATTTTTTTCCCTTGGGACTCCCCTAAACATGAAAAGTTTAATTCAAATGCCCCCCCGATGGCTCCGCGGCGCCGGCCCATTGCTGCTCCTCGCCCCTTACCCGTGCCGTGCACTGCCCATGGCGGGAGGTTATCACATTTTATCCAGCGTGGTACAAGAAATTTAGGGTTATTTGACAACGTACGAGTGTGGCTTCCCGGGTGAAAAGGAACAAGTTGAGCGAACGACACAGAATCCCAGAATCCCAGCACGGCAGGGGTTGGAAGGGACCTCGGGAGATCACCCAGTGCCACCCCCCTGCCCAAGCAGGCTCACCCAGAGCAGGGGGCACAGGACAGCGGCCGGGCGGGGGTTGAAGATCTCCAGAGAAGGAGACTCCACAGCCCCCCGGGGCAGCCTGGGCCAGGGCTCGGGCACCCTCACAGTCAACAAGTTCTTCCTCCCGTTCAACTGGAACCTCTTCTGATTCAGTTTGTGCCCATGGCCCCTTGTCCTGGTGCTGGGCACCACTGGGAAGAGTCTGGCTGCGTCCTCGTGACCCCCACCCTTGAGATATTTGTAGGTGTTGATGAGATCCCCTCTCAGCCTTCTCTTCTCCAGGCTGAACAAGCCCAGCTCCCCAGCCTTTCCTCGTAGGGGAGACACGACCGCTTGCAAATTCAAGCTCTCTTTTTGGTTTATGACTGCCTTAGCATCCAGCCACACATGGATACAACCCCCTTCAACAAACATTATGCACCGGATTTATTACGGATGTATACTATTTACTGGGGTTTATAGTGATATATAGTCTCTCTTCATCATTTGAGCAGTAAAGTATATTGTTCTGACCCTTCCGCTCCCTCCATTTGCCTAAGACTCCAGCCACTTGATATTTTTCCAGTTCTGACATTTCAAACATGCAATGCCATATGTATTGCCACTTTCAGGTAATTATCACGTAAAATTAGGCTGGTCTTGTACATGAAACTAGCAATTAGCCAAGGATTGAAGGTCAAAGAGATCTCATTTATAGAGTCTCTAACAAAATGTTAAGTGTAAATGTGTGTCAGATGGTCCAGGATGCCGGATTATATGGGGTCATGACAACGGGTCTGAAGTGTCATCAAGCACGGTGTAACCAGTCTGTTGGGCACAGCAGTACAATCTGGGACTTATCTCTCTCAGCCTTATCAGAACCTGTGCTAAATCTAGGACACGGCCTTAGAGGAGTTTCTGCAAAACCAGGAAAATGAATCGCAGCCCGTTGTTCCCCTTGCTAGGACTTTTAAACGAGCTGTTCTTCATTACAGGGCGCCGTGCGTGACGATGTCCCTGTCCTCCCAGGACGCGTGTGCGCAAGCCGGAGCAGGGCCCCGTTGCTCCCGTTGGGATGAGGTCAGGTTCTGCCCCGACGGCGCGTAAGGAAGGGCAGCAAGGGCTGCTGTGCCGTGGGGAGGCGAGGGGGACGGGTGGGCGCTGGGTCCTGCCCCGGGGCCGTGCCACGCTCCCTGCCGGGGTCTGCACGTCCCTGGGCAGGGGCAGCGCTGCAGCCGTGCCCGGTCCTGAGTGGATGCCGTGGGGCTGCAGATCCCCCTCCAAGCTCCAAAGGGGCTCTGCCGGGAACGTATCGGCTACCGGCACCAACCCATCACCTTTTAATGTCATCAGAGTGGGGTTATCCAGCAGGCCCAAAGGCATTTGGGTCCTTAATCGCGTGCTAATTCGTTCAGCCCTCGTGAAGATACCAGCCTTCATTTTTGCCGATGCAGGGCCGCATCCTGCAAGCCCTTGAGAAGGCAGAGCAAAGCTCCCAGGGACTCCGCGGTGCTGGGCCAGACCTTCCCTGCCCACGCCCGGCACCAAAGGGCTCCCCGCCATCTCCGTGAGCATCGGGAGATGCTCCTGCTCCTTCCCCGGAGCCCGGGACAGTCCCTTCTGCCTGGAGAAGCCAGGGATGCTTTCACGTGCCTGCACCTTCTATCCATTTTCTTTAAGTGTTTGCGGCTGAAATCTCTCACAAACCTGCTCTCTCTCTTTTTCCCTCCCCCAGTATAACGCTACCCCACTTCCCAGCTGCGCTGGGGCGAACAGGGATGGGGCACCAAAGCCAAACCAGTGGCGGAGACCTGTGCCAGGGCTATGGCTGAACGAGCCCTTCTCCTTCTCCGACAGGGAAGGCGACTGCACCTGGATCAGGAGCCTCCTTGCACAATTTTGTTTATTCTCACCTGTGTAAATATTTAACCTTTCTTCCTGCCACTCCGACAAATAGAGAAATAATAACAAAAAAAGTCTTTTGTTCAACAGCCCAGTATGCTTTCCAGTGGGATATCTCCTCCGTCAGCCCTGCCAGCTACCCCAGGTCCTTGCTGCGCGCCGCCCCCTCCCCGGCATTAAGCCCCCGTCCCCGTTACGGTCGGCCGTTTCCCACCGCAGGTCGGCGGGGTTCGTGGCAGGCGCCTTTCACGTGCTCCCCCACTGAAAGCAGCCGAAGCGGCATTTTCCTCCCAAGTTTTCCTCCCTGTCTCTTCCCTACCCCTCCGTTTCCCCCCGCTCCCTGAATGCCGTCGCCTCCTTCGCTTCTCCTCCCCTCTCCCGCTCCGGTTCCCAGCCCGCGTCCCTCCCGGCTCTGTGCCCTGACTACCAATGATGCTTTCAGCCCTGCTCTGTATGCCGGCTGGAGGCAGAGGTGGGGGACCGCCAGCCCGCGCCGCTCGCCAGCCCTTCGCCTCCCGCACAGGGCCGCAGGACGCTGCGGGAAGAGAAACGAACGCCTTTCCCGTTGTAGCCGAACATGGCGCCTAATTGCCAACCCACGAACCCAAGGGCGAGCCACGCCGCCAGGGCCCGACCGGCGCACGGCAGACCCGGGGCTCTTCCCGTCCTTCTCTCCCCTTCCAGCAGCAGCGGCGAAGGGAGGAAGGATGCTCCTTGTGCCGGCGCACCGGAGCTGACGGCGTTATGGCAGCTTTGCCCTTTGGTTTTCCATCCAGACCCGACCCTGCCGGCAGAGCCGCGCCGAGGACGGCCTCGAACTTCCCCGGCTCTTCCCTCTGCCCCGGCAGCGGCCCCGGGCTTGTAACCTCCCCTTCCTCCTTGCAGCCCAGGTCGTGGCGGCACTTAGCTAAATGATATAACTGCAAACAAAGTGTGACAGCTTTATTTGTAATTATACCGCATTTAAAGGAACAAGATGAGCTTAATGAGTTAATAAAGTGGCTGCCTGTCAAAGCAGGGGCTGCTTTGCATAGGCGCCCGGCGGGTCGGTCCCGCTCGGGGCTCATGCATATGGAGGGGTGCACGGAGGTGCCGCTGGCCATGGCAACGCGCAGGTAGCCGCCCGCGGCCAGCTGCCCCCGTCCCAGAAGACTTGTATGAAGTGAAGACTTGTGAGAAGCGAGCATTTTGTCTCCACACACTTGACAAAACAAAGACAACTCACTCCTCTGGTTTCATGCCACATTTTTTATTCATAAACAAGCTGTTGGCTGTAAAGACATGATAAAACTCGAGCTCAGAGGAGGCTGGCGAACATTTGAATGCAAATCCTCAGCTGCTACAAATCCGTCCTATTATTCAGACGGTTCCCCCCCCGCCAATTTTTGTCTTATGCTAAGCTAGGCAGGATCCCAACCAGAGATATGTGATAAACTCTGGTCGATGCAAAGAAAGGCACCGGCATAAAAATTCAAAGGCTTGCCTGGGAGAGGGGAGGCAGGCGGGCTCCGCGGGGCGAGGGAGCACGAACAAAGGCCCCCGTGCTGCCGGGGGGCTCTTTGGCGGCAGCCGAAGGTTTAGCTCTACATGCACAATATTGCCCGTTGTCATCTTTTCTCACCTTTTTTTTGCCCCGGCTAGGTAGCTTTCTCCCAGAGGGTGTGCGTGGGGAAAACTTGGCATGCAGAAGAGGCAGGGAGGGCTGCCTGGCTGCCGCAGTGCTGCGTGGAGGAGCCCCGGCCAGAGCACGGCAGCAACCCCCCAGCAAAACCAGGACATTCCCCGGCTCCCAGCCCCCGGCAATGGGAAGATATCTCATGGAGGAAAAAAAAAAAACCCGACGCAATACAGATTGTTTGTATGAAATAGGAAAGGAGCAGTAATTTGGTGCTTTCCACTTCCGTCCCCGACCCTTTCAGCGATGCACACACGTACCAGCGCGGCTCAGCCCCTTCGCACGCGCAAGCCCCCGTGCAAGGGATGCGGCTCCCTGTCCGGCACCGCTGCCGGCCGCGGCTGCGCATCGGGGCTGAGAAAATCGAGGCCCACATTAGTGAGTGGTGAAGCACAAGGACGGCCCAGTGGCCAAGCCCGGCACGGGGTGCCCGGGGCCAGAGTCTATAACCTAAACCCAGATGTGCCAGCGCCCCCAACCCCCGCGACTCGACTCCTTTCAGTCCAGATGTTTCAGAGAGCCCAATGCCAGAGCTTTGCTTTCAGGTTGGACCTGACCTGGCTCCTGCCTAGCTCCTTGTAGACGTTTGTGCAAGTCTCTTAACCCCTGCAGCCCCCCGTTTTCTCAGCAAGCAGCGGGTGATAACACTCCTCCCCGCCGACCCCGCCGGGGTGAGAAAGGCTCGTGGCCTTTTGCTGAAACACGCTGCGCCAGCAACGCACCCAAGCTTTGCCCTTGGCCATAATAGAGGGAATTTCCTCAGGGAGAAGAAAAAAGTCGAGAGGAGATACAGTTCAGAGAAATGAGTTTTGCATGACAATCGGGAAATGAAGAAAATAAAAATAAGTAGGAATTCATTTGCATGAGAACACAAATGGGAAAAGAAAAAAAAAAAAAAGGAGAGATCATTTCTTGCAGCCTCTATCTAATAAATTATTGTGAGAAGAAAATGCAGCAGAGGTCAAGAGCGCGAGCAGGAGGGCTGGGGGGGTCACCCAGGGCTGCGGTTTGCTGCTCTGGATCCTGACTGATAGAGAGATTTGCATTTCTGGGGTAATTCTGCAGCACGGGGAAATCTGCTATCACGGCATTACAAGGCACCACGGATCCTCCGCAAAAGCAAAACAAGAAATCATTACAGCCTGATCCCTTTGCCTCCCTGAAAAACAACTACGCCCGGTGTCACATCCCTGGCTGTGCTTCCAGAAACACCGAGCACCAACTGATTTAATTTTTGGTGGCACCTACAGTTGGGGTGTCCCCACGCAGGATATATTTGTTGTTCATTCAGCTGGCAACGTGCTAAGGGGTAGATGCCGAACCGCAGCTGAAATTGCAGCCAGGCACAGCACTCCTAGGAAACGAGTGACCCAACAAAAATCGCCTTCCGTTCGCCGAGGCAAATGACAAGGCACAAACTTTGATTTTTGTGAAGGCACTCGTTATTCTTAAGCTGGTTTTTTTGGAGTGTAGGTTGTCCTATGGGCTGGCTGCTAATTGGACTCGATGATAAAGGTTGGACTCGATGATCTTGAAGGTCTTTTCCAACCAAAGTGGTTCTATGATTCTATGAACCCCCTGAAATGGCCATTAGACCCGTGGGGGCCGGTACCCGGGGAAGGTGCGGGCCCCCCTTGCCGGTGGGCGCAGGCTTCCCGCGGGGAAGGGCAACCCCCTCCTGCACCGGCAGCGACGTGTGGACGCCCTCCAAGCACCTATGGGTGGGGGTCTACATGAACAAGCTCTGCTTCCCCCCTCTGTGAAGGCAAAAATCCCACTTGTGAACGCTGGTGGACAAGGGTGTGAGTGGGATCGCCTTCGAAAACGATGGGAGAGGAGAGGAAAATATTGGTGGATGTTTCTGCCAGCTCCCATGTAGCTGGAAGAGGCCCCAGCGCAGGACACGCTTAGGCGCATGTTTAATCTTCAACCTGTGTTAAACCACAGGTTTGACCCCCTCTCCGCTCCTCTTCCCGGATTTCTTAGGGTGCCTGTTTCTATAAACCAGCACCCACGCTACCTGCTTGGCTGGGGGCTGGTTTCTGCCGATTTCTGGGGCCAGGCACCAGGAGCGGGAGTCAAGCGATGGCACCTCCCCAGCTGGGCACGGGCTCCTGCTCCCCCCCCGCCACTTTGGGCAGAGCCCAGGTTTCTGGCGTGCGCAATCCGATCAATGCAGGGCCCCTGGTTGTGGACAAGAGGAGAGACTTAATTCTAATCTGTATTGACTGCTCGCTGCTTTGTCTGCCAATTTGCATCATGGACTTGTCTTAAACAATGATGTGGGCCTGGCAGGTTCTCTCACAGTAATCTATACCAGTGGGTCAAAATCTCTGAGCGCTCGTTAAAGTCCATACATACGAAATGCACGTTTAACTACCGGGAAGATACTGAGGTGCATCTGTCTCAATATTTATCCACCTTCATCTGTCATCTGCTGAAACCCCAAGAACACTTGCAATTTTTAGCAGCAGAAAGAGGCCGCTTTATGCACCCGAGAGTGTTTCGCTGAGTTTTTTTCTCTAAAATATTTTGTCGTGCTATCTCACGTCCAAGGAACGGGTCAACGGAGGTGGACGGTAAGGGGATGGAACTGCCCAACGGGAGCAAGCTCAGCCTCCTGCCTCCTCCAGCACCGTGAGTTCCAGCTTACTGACTACCTGCAGCTTTTGTTTCTTTTCATAGAATCATAGAACCACAGAATGTTTTGGGTGGGAAGGGACCCCCAGAGGCCCAACCCCTCTGCAGGAGCAAGGACACCTTGAACCACATCAGGTTGCTCACAGCCCCGGCCACTCACAGCCCCAGCCAACCTGGCCTGGAATGGTCCTGGGGATGGGGCCTCCCCCCCCTCTCGGGGCAACCCCTGCCAGGGTTTCACCACCCTCACTGGAAAGAATTTCTTCCTTAGATCCAGTCTAAACCCACCCTGCTTCAGTTTAAAGCCATCCCCCCTTGTCCTGACACAGCTGGCCCTACTAAAAAAGGTGAATTTTTATGATTGAGAAAAGAAAAAAAAATCTCAGTGTATTTTGGGTAAAGCCCTTTGGAGTTTCCCCTACGTCCACTCTCTTTTTTCCCCAGGTTTGGAGCTATTGACAAGAGCAGCCCTGGACACGGCGTCTTCGCTGCCGCTGGGGACCGGGGGGAACATCCCCAGCTTTGGCCGCTCACGGACCACCCCCAGATCCACCCGCAGCCACCACTGAGCTGGAGAAAGGCTTTGATCTGCAGTGCCAGGCCAGCACCCCCACCCCATCTTGTAAAGCTCCTGACGCACGGAGCGTGGCAGGGAAACGCAGGCAAGGTTTTGGGTTAAATGTTGAGCTGACAAAGTCGTCGCTAAGCTCCAGAGCCCAGCCCGAGCAGGCACTTCCACAGATTTTGATAATGCGGCATGTCAGCAGCCGTGGAGATTGAGTGATTAGGCTGGGGACACGGACACTTGTCTGCAGTTCATTTCAGCTCTGCCACCGCCTGCCTGCACGTCAGCGGAGCTTTAGGGCCGCGGCGGGGCGGCAAGCGTGCGTGCGTGAGCGTGCACACCTCGGCGCACGAGCCCCCACGCCTCCCTGCGGGTCCGTGCACGTCTCCGCGTGCGTCCGTGCCCTGCGCCCTGGCGCTGACGCCAGAGCAGCTTTGGCTTCTCCGCGTTTGGGTGACAATTTACAGCCGGCCGTGACCCCGGCCGCAGCGCTGCCAAACCCTCTGTCCAGCCA
>NW_009258884.1:36404-36917 GCF_000687185.1 Egretta garzetta
GGCGCCGGCCGCCACCCGGCAGCGCGGGCGGCGGGGGGTTTTGGGGTGAGCCGCTTGGTGGCAGGACGCCGGCGCAGCGACGAGCTGGAGAGCGCCCGCCCCTCCCAGCGCAGGACGGCAGCCCCGAGAAATACAAATATGTAAAATAATGTTTTCCCCAGCTACAGTTTTCATACTCCAGCGTGGAGAAATGGCCTGCTCATCCAGCAACCGTAGAAAATCTCAATTTCCCACATAAAAATATTAGTGGCTGGCTTAAAATATTAACATGTGGATCGCATTGCCCTCAGAAGCTGTGGGATCGGAGTTTAGCATCAGCAGTTAGACACAGATATGGAATTAAAAATGTAAGCAGTGGCTTTTCAGGCCTTATTACGGCAGCGGGGAGGCCCCGCAGGATGGATGGCAGGGGGAGGGAGGGAGAAGCGCGATTCGGGGCCAGGGTTTCGTGCCTCGGCTTTCCTCTCCCGCTGCTCTCCCCGCCGGGCTAAGCGGAGCTGCCGCAGCCCCCGG
>NW_009258884.1:37164-37912 GCF_000687185.1 Egretta garzetta
AAGCGGAGCTCGCAGCCCCGGGGTCAGGGAGCTGCTCTCCCCTAATTCCCCCCGAGGTTCCCCCCGCTCAGCGTCTCCTCCCCCACGCCAGCCAGGTTTGCATTAAGCAGCATAAAGCCATCTCAGGGCGGCGGGAGCTTATGGCGAAGGCGTACAAGATGAGGGTGCAGGGCATGGCCGGGCTGGCGGGGGGCTGGCTCGGTGGGGCTGGAGGGGACGGGGAGCCCCAGGACAGCCCCATGGCTCCAGGGAATCTGCCCCAGGCTCTGCCCTGCAGCTCCTCTGCCACCCGGGCACATCCCGCATGGCCCCATCCCTCCTGCTCCAGCACCCAGGGGTGACACCCCAGGCTTTAGGGTGGCTCTGAGGACATACCCAGCTTCAGCCCAAAGTAAGCGGCTGCTTTGCAAAGGGCCAGGCACACGGAGGGGCTGGGTGGATCCTGGGGGTTGGCACCCATCCCCCTGTGCCCCCAGGACGTTCCCGTCCCACTGCCCATGCAGGAGGGCCACGGGGCGAGGGCTGCGTCCATCCCCATGGCATCACATGGGGAACCCAGCCCTGGACCTGGCGAGGCCTCTAGGGGCTACTGTAGTACAAATAATGAATAATTACAATGATATTAAACCAGCAAATGACAGATATTCTGCGAGCCCTGCACATAACGGCACACATAAAACCCCTCCTGAATACAGAGACCTCTCCCCCTGAAGGTCTGGGCTTGGCTGATCCCGGCAGGGGGACCCAC
>NW_009258884.1:37936-45622 GCF_000687185.1 Egretta garzetta
CGGGGCCAGCCCGGTGGGTGCCCGAGCGTGGGTGCTGCCGAGCCGCCTGGGGAAGTTGGGAAGAGCAGAGTTTGGCAGAAGGTTAGCGTCGGAAACAAAAAAACTGGACTAAATTATTATTCCACCCATAGCCTTCACAAGGAAAATAGAAGCAGCAGATTGAGGCCTGTTTTCATATTTGATAGGGAACCAGATAAATGGCAGGCAGCTTGCTCTGATAAGGCCTTGCTCTGGGCATAACCTCTTTCTCTGAAAGCCTCTTACTATGCATAGAGTCAGGCTATCTGTGCAGCTGCACCTTGACACAAATATATCTGCACCCAAGATGAACCAATTCCCCCAGAAATTACAGGAGTGGGATTGCATCTGGGGAAGGGGCCGCAGCCACCGCTTTTGCCGCCTTCTTTTTTTTAACGATACTTTTTTTCCCCCCAAGTAGCTTCTCAAACAAACATTTCTCCCTTATTCTCCCTCTGCGTCGCCCTGTCCCTCGCGCCAGCAAAGCGCAGGGCGGGCGATGGGGCTGCAGAGCTGGGGTGCTGGAGCTGGTTGCTCCCCTCCGCGCCGGGGCTGGCCGCCACCGCAGTGCTGCACCCCTGCCCCTTCGCAGGAAAAGGGGCTTAACCCCCCCGAGCCATCTCACGCTTGGAAATCGCCCCCAAATGTTCCTTATTTCAGGAGGGGAGCAGCAGCCGAGGCGACATCGATATAAACTGGGGGTTCCCAGGCTTTCAGAGGACATGAACAAATGCGTGATGCTGTACATCACACCCCCCTCCCCCCCCCGCTCACCTTGGGTGCTTCAGCACTTCCCAAACCCCCTCTCTGTGGGACCACGGAGCCCAAACCCTCTGCTTTTCAGTGCCGCTGGCTCTTACCTGCCAAATTACTTTGAGAAATGGGTCTTGGCTCCAAAGGCATCAGGGCCGGATTTTGTCAGGGTCCCCACGCAAGGTAGGAGGCCATTCCCATCAATGTCCAACGACAAAGCTCGTCGCCTTGAAGTCCTCCGACCCTGACAACTTCCCTCTGCTGCACTTTAAGAGCCAGCCCAAACACCCCTTGGTAAATGGGACTGAGAGTGGGGAAGGAAAGCTGGGCCGGGCGGATTCCAGGATTAGGAATTACAAGGCTGGAAAGGCTTTTCCCATCTCTGGGAGCAAAGCCTCTGCGTGCCAGCACAAGAAGAAACATCCTGAGCACCACCAGCTCCCCAAGGAAGCAGAGGAAACCAAACCAAAAGTTGGTTACAAAGATTTGGGAGAAGAGGAGGAGAGATATCCAAGGAAATGACCACGCTAACTGGATATCGAGTGTCTTATGAACAAACTCATACCAATTTCCAGCTGTTAATGGACACAAGTAATGTCCCTGCTACCAATACCACTATTTTTTTTTTTCTTTTTTTTAACCAGAAGGGACTGTAAATTAGTTTCCCAGCTGCACGGCCACTTTAAAGACTTTATCCTAATGTTCTGTTTTGCGGTGACATGAGCTCTATCATCATAAGAAGAACAAATCAGCAATTAGTCTGAGAGAGGCATCGCCACGGAGGGAGAACAGCCCCTAGTCAGAGGGAGAGGGAATCCTTTACAATGAAAGGCCCCCGGGAGAGTTGGGACCCGGACCTCGTGACGATGATTGATGCTGGCACTGCAGAGACGCACCACACCTCCCCAGAAAATTAAAAGCCTATTTGGTACGGTACTAACAACACATCACATTGATATTGTCTCATTACCCATCAGCACAGGGTCCCCGTCTTCCCATTTGTACGGTATTAGGGGGAAAACCCCACAGGACAAGCACTTTCCCCCTTTTCTCCTCATCCATCCCAGACCATGCTTGGAAAACCTGAAGGCTGAGCAGCTCCAAAGCCCCTGTCCCCTTCCCTGTACGTCATCGGTATTGTTATATGGATTTATGGCTCGCCTAAAAGCTGGGGGGCTGGATGCTGCCCGTGCGCATCCACGGCCCCCGGGGCAGCTCTTGCTCGCCGGAGCCATGCCTTTTCCCAGCCTGGCACAGGGCGATGCCGGCTCCGCGGCTGCAGATTACAGCTGGCTGTGCCAGCACCAAGGCTGAGCGCCACATGGCCCAAACCACCTCGGGGACTTGCGTGCGGCCATAGGAAGGAGCCAGGCGAGCGGGGAATCGGCTCGTGCCGCCGATGGAGCCGGGGGGAGCAAAGAGGGGTTGCTCGGGGCAGGGACGTGGAGAGGGATTTGCAAAAGGGGGGGATTTCATCCGAGCACCGCCGTTGCCGAGGTGCAATCGGCCCCGCTGCCAACTGCGAAGGGCCGGCGGTAGGAAAGTGAAATATTAGAGCTTCGGGGTTTCCCTGCCCCCACTCCTTCCAAACTGGCATCTGTTACGTGTTGGGATGGAGCAGCAGATGCCTGGTTGTGGCTAATGACAGCAGTAGTCTGTTAACAGATGCCACGTATCTAGCAACAGCCTTTGTCTGATCCAAACGCCGAGTGCTGATTTAGCTGCAAAGGTAGCGGGGCCTTCACCTCCCCGCAGCCGGATGGGTCCGAGCAGGAGCAGCGTTCCCGCTCCCGTCCCCTCCCCTGGTGCCAGAGGAGACGCAGCTCCAGGGGCCGGCTGGTCCGGAGCGTGCAAACCTGCTCATCCCAGGCAGAGCACAGACCGGGCGACAGCCCGAGATGAGCAGCCCCGGTGTCCGCCCGTGCACTTTGCCGGGTGCTAAACCCAGCGGAGGAGAGATGCAGGGAAAGCACCTCTTCCCGCTTTCCCTGCCCCGCTCCCTTTGGTGCTCTGCCAGGGAGCCGGCTGGCAGCCAGGCAGGAGTGGGCGGCAGTCACGGCTGTGCCAGCTCTTCCCTGCCCCATCCCACCCAGCGCGCCCAGCCTGGCTGCTGGCACGTCCCCACAGCCCGGCTCATCCTTCTGCCGGAGCTGCCAGCGTAGGGACGACGTGCCTGCCACCATTCATCTGCCGGGGAGGCTGCTGCCACCCCCCTCACCCCAAGCGGCGGCAGGAACGCCCATCTCTGCGCAGGACTTTCAGGTCTTAAATAAAGCATCCCTACGGCACCAGGAGCCATCCTCCTCCTGCTGCGGCCATCGCTTTGTTAATTCAGGTCCAGCCAGCGCAGCGAGCAGAAAGGGTCGAAGCGAGGCAAGATATCTCGAGGGTGCTGGCCGTGCGGCCAAAGCACCGGGCTTGCAAATAGGCTGCACGGGGGGGGGTGTCTCGCTGCTGCCCGGGACCATGCCAGGCTCCCGTGAACCTCCACAGGCATTAACCGAAGAGAGCAGAGGCCCAATCCTGCGCCCACGGGAGTCCCAAGGGCTGCGAATGGCTCCAGATCAGGTCCTGAGGGCACGAGCGCAGACGCTAATTTTTCAAGGCTCACTCTGTCAGCCTTCCCATTTCCATCTCCCCGGCCCCGCCAGAGATTAGGGCACATTAAACATCAAGGGGTCCGTTCTGCCCACAGGCTCCTGCCTTTCCCGGTGACATTAACAGCAGCGACAAGCCCGTATGCAGAGCAGAGGAGACCCTAATTGCTGAACAAATTACATGTTTAAAATCAAACCTGTCTCTGGGAACAAGGAAAACACAGCGCTACTCACAACGGAGAACTTCCGTGCTGCTTCGGAAAATAGTTAAATAACAAGATTAATCCCCTTTCCTTCAAATTAGTTAATAAAAATTGATTTCTCTTGGTGTTGAATATCTGTTTTTTCACAAAAGCTACCTTTCAGGGGTACTTGCAGCTTCCTAACACAAATAAAACCTGAGGCCTGGTCAGATTTTTTGGGGTCTTTCTTCGCAAAGATGAAAACTTGTCCTCCCTGGGGTGCCCCAAGCAGGCTCACCCAGAGCAGGGGGCACAGGACAGCGGCCAGGCGGGGGGTGAAGATCTCCAGAGAAGGAGACTCCACAGCCCCCCTGGGCAGCCTGGGCCAGGGCTCGGGCACCCTCACAGTCAACAAGTTCTTCCTCCCGTTCAACTGGAACCTCTTCTGCTTCAGTTTGTGCCCATGGCCCCTTGTCCTGGCGCTGGGCACCACTGGGAAGAGTCTGTCTCCGTCCCCGTGACCCCCACCCTTGAGATATTTGTAGGTGTTGATGAGATCCCCTCTCAGCCTTCTCTTCTCCAGGCTGAACAAGCCCAACTCCCTCAGCCTTTCCTCCTAGGGGAGATGCTCCAGTCCCCCCATCATCCTGGTTGCCCTCCTCTGGACTCTCTCCAGGAGTTCCTCATCTTTCTTGAACCTGGGGACCCAGAACTGGACCCAGAGCTCCAGGTGGGGTCTCACCAGGGCAGAGCAGAGGGGGAGGATAATCTGGATGCAGATATGAAGAGGGCTCGATCTGGAGGTCTGCAGCACCGCTCCTCCCAGGACACCCCTCCAGCCGCTCTCCCATTGCACAGACGGAGAAGCCGAGGCAGCAGGCAGCCCCTGCCAACACCACCAACCACCGCCGAGCAGCCTTCCTCCTCTCTCCATTTCTATTTTCTTGGCCTTATCGCCCTGCCACAGTAGATAGGCAAGGACAATACAGTGAAGAACCAAATGAAGAGAGTTTTTAACCAACACGCAGGAGCCTAAAGGATAATTAAATGACAAGACTTATCAGCCCCCGCGGGGCGTTTCCATTGTATAACAGATTAAAAAATGTTTCCTTTCCAAAGGAAAAAACAGTCGCTGATCTACCTTTCGCTGAATCTATTGGACAACTCATCTGAAACAAGTTTCACATTTTTTAATTCGACCAGCTGATCCAATCCCTTCCTTTTGATTTCCCCAGATGGCAGGAGCAGCTGGAATGGAAAATCCTTCCCCGCCAGCACCGCAGCATCACCTGGCCATCAACAGATCGACGTGCTGGGCGCTTCGCCTGGCCCGAACGGGGAGGGGAAGCGGCGAAGAGCGCGCTGGGAACGGTTCGAAATGTTCTGCTCTTAAGCAATTGAACAAGCGAATGAAGCACCCTCTTGCATTTTCAGGAGGCTTTAAACGACACAGATACGGACTACGACAGCTACAGCCTCGCGGGTGCGAGCTAACGGCACCGGGCTGCGTGCGCAAGGCGGGGATTGGGCTCAGTGTTGTATTAAACAAAGTTAGACCAGAGAGGGGAGTCAAAATGTCTCCGCTAAAAGTTCTTCTATGGCGATACGCTGCTTATTGCTAAAAGGATCTGCTTTCTGCAGAGCATTTGCATTTACTGTGAAAAGAAGCCCAGGCATGCCAGCAAACAGCCTGGCCCCTGCCCAGCCCTGCCATCACCTCGGACGGAGCTGATGGAAGAAAAAAAAAAATGGGAACACTGTCAACGTTTTGCATGGCAAAGGCGGCGTTTTGGCGTGCCCTGGCACAGCAGCCCGAAACCAGCGCTGCCGCCCGTGCACTGCCGGGCGCCGCGTCTGCAATCAACTGTTTACTCGGCATCGGCTATAAATGTGCATTTAATTGGGCACCTTTGCTCCCTTCTCCCCCCTCTCCTTCTCTGAGGGCCATCTGAATGCAAGGGGGAACAGCCTCCAATTCATCCGCCGCCACGCCGGGGTCCCCCCTCCCCTCTCCCTGGGACCCACAAAAGAGAGGTCGCTCCCATGTCAAGTGGGGTGTGGAGACCAGCTGAGGAGCTCGAGAGCTGAATTGTGCCAATTTGTGCAGCCAGCACCCGCTGAAAAAACTCCCGATCGGGAGGCATGAGCCGGCATATGGTGCCTCACTCAAGAGGCTGTCATTCAGGGGACCGGCAAGCGATGGCTCTCTCCCCCCTCCCTTTATGGCCTTTCTGCTCCCCTCCCGCCGGCCTGCCGAGGGGCCGGGGGCCTGGCAGGGCGAGGAGGAGAGGGGCACGGCATCCCCTCCGCCGCTCCTGTCCGCCCAGCACAGACGCTCTTTCTTTATCCCGCTCCCCTCCCCTGAATTTCTCCGTCGGGCCGGTGAATGAGCCGCTCGTGTCTTTGCAGGGCCGCACCTTTGGGCTCAATTTCACGCCAGCTAATTAAAAAAAAACCAACCCACCCCTGCCTGTGAGAGCGGCTGCGGAGCATCCCCGGCTGCCCTTCCCCTCCGGTGCTCCTCGATTTCCGAAGCCCTCTCCCGGTTCGGCGGGCAGCCCAGCCCTCCTTCTCCCTCCAGCCCACCCTTTAGCCAGGGCTTGTTCCCGTCCTCAAAGCTGCCCTTTGACAAGCAGAAAAGCTGTTGGCATGAAAGAACTACGAAGAGCCACCACTTAAAGCCCCTTTCAGGAGCAGAAGGTTTTCAGCTCTCAAAGAAAGAGGTTTTTTTGTTCTGGCTTTGATGTTTCTGGGGTCTGGGACTCTCCGCTCTTTTCTCCTCCATTCCGAGCGGGCAGATATAATCACCCTCCTCCTTCCCTGCCTCTATTCATCGGCGCATTTTAAATAAAGTAACAACACAATCCCCAATTTGGGAACCGGCCTCAAATTAGTGCCTGCATCGCTTTAGCTGGGGAGATTTAATCAGGTGGTTAAGATCCCGTTTTGTGAGAGGCTGCAGCCCTTCGTGGGGGTTTTGAAGCCCCCCAGTGGTCAGCGTGGGGTGGGAGGAGGGGAGAGCTCCGGCCATGTCCCCCGGCAGACCCCAGCGCTCCAGGCTCCAAGGGGTCCCCCGGGATGCCCAGGGGGATGGGAAGAGCCACCAGGGGGATGGGGGATCTCCACCCGGGACCCCAGGGATGGGAAGAGCCACCGGGGGATGGGGGATCTCCACCCGGGACCCCAGGGATGGGAAGAGCCACCAGGGGGATGGGGGATCTCCACCGGGACCCCAGGGATGGGAAGAGCCAACGGGGGGATGGGGGATCTCCCCCCGGGACCCCAGGGATGGGAAGAGCCACCTCTCCCTGTGAAGGGATGGGACTCGCCAAGCATCCCATGCCACCACCTCAGTGCCAGGTGACCCCATCCTTCTTTGCCCTGCTCTTACGGTGCTTTAACAGTGGCGCCTTCACAAATTCTCCTGCCCCGTATCACGGAATGTGTGGGAAGGGTCAGAGCCAGAACGTCCATGGGGAACTTCATGGACCTGGCTCTCGCCCCATGGCTGGCTCTGATCAAGCTGCGCATGCCCTGATTATGGCTACCATCACCGAAAGCATCCGTATTCAGGGAGGGGGCTTCGCTTCTAGCAGGTACTTAATCCCTTTTGACTCGGTTGGGTGGGCGCAGGGGGATGCCCTGATTGGCTACCATCACCGAAAGCATCCGTATTCAGGGGGGGGGCTTCGCTTCTAGCAGGTACTTAATCCCTTTTGACTCGGTTGGGTGGGCGCAGGGGGCCGAGAGGGAGTGGGGACGGGCAGGATACCCGGTGCCTCAGTGCTGCATCCCCTTAGGCTTCACTACCGAGAGGCTGGCGTGCACCCCGCTATCGGGAGGCCCGAGAGGGCAGACCCCAAACTGCTGCTTCAAACACCCTGGGAAACTGGGCAGGGGGCAAATGGGAGCCGTGCAAGGCAGCGTCTGCGCTGGGCAGGATCCCAAAGCTCTCAGTGCCTTGAACAGCAGCCCCGTACGGAGCAGCTCCCACCGACAGCGCTTTGAAGAGCGAATCCCTTACTGCGATGGCCAGAACAGCCCCACGCAGGGAAAAGCAGTGAGGAGCATGCTCCCGTCTCTTTATTTAGGAGAAAAAAATAGGAACGTGCTGCCCTTTCCCTCCTCTGCTGGAC
>NW_009258884.1:47633-49156 GCF_000687185.1 Egretta garzetta
GGACCATTCCAGGCCAGGTTGGACGGGGCTCTGAGGAACCTGATCTAGTTAGCAGTGTCCCTGCTCCTGCAGGGGGTTTGGACTAGATGACCTCTGGGGGTCCCTTCCAACCCAAAACATTCTATGATGTGTCCCCCACGTCAGGGAGAGCTGCCTGTCCCGTCTGTCCTGTCCTGCCGGCTGGCAAAGAGATTTAGGGGCAGAGGCTTTGGTCTGGCACCTATGCATCACTGGGGGCTAATATGGGGACACAAGCAGTAGAAACGTATACACGTGGCTCATCAGAAGCGCGTTTCTTGTGCTAAATGACCTAGCAGGCTGCTGCTGTGTTTCGTAGGAGGGGACTGGAGCCATCGAGATGAGCTGCTCTCTCCTTTGGCCGAGAAATCTCGGATAAACCCTGCTCCCTGCAGGGGGGTTGGACTAGATGACCTCTAGGGGTCCCTTCCAACCCAAAACATTATATGATTCTATGATAAATGTTTGTCCCTGGTGGCCCCTGTGCTCCCACTGCAGAGCATGGACCTCAGGGCAGCCGAAGGAGAGATCCCCTTCCCAAACCTGACAGGCAAACTGCGCATTCTTGGGAAGGAGGGTCCCATTCTCTCTCTCAATTTTTTTTTTTTTTTTTTTTAAATAACAAACCCAAATTATCCTCTGACGGCGCTAACCCAGCTTCCCTGAAGCAGCACCCTGACGTGGCCCCTCTGTCTCGGTGGGACTCTGCTCAGCGCAGCCGAATCCCCCACGGTGCTGCAACAGAGTCCTGCTGCCCCACCGCCCACAGCACCTCAAAACTTCCCAAGTTTTCACCTCAAAACTTCCCTGCATTCTGAAACTAAACATCCACTGACCCCCCCGATCCCAAACTCCACCAGGGCATCTCCCACCATCCCTGCTGCCGCGGTCCTGCAAGGCACGGATGGTCTCCTTCCACGGGTAAGCGCTGCTTTTCCCCAGACTTCAAGCTACCGGTGCTGTACATCATTCAACGCTAAAAGCACTAAAAACCACAGGCATGGGGTGGCAGGACCTAGATATTTATTCCAGGCCATTTTTCCTGCCCTGTCCTATAGAGGTGGGAGGGTTCAAAGCTCCCATTGCCTCTTGCCTGGAGAATCCTGCTTGCCCCAAGGTCCTCAAGACCACAAAAGCGGGGCCGGCGCATTCTAACCACTTCCCGCGCGGCGGGAGCTCATCGAGCTCATTAACTGAGCTGTGCTCATTGTTTTGCCCTTGCTTAAGCAGCTACAATATTTCTACTGTATTTAACACAAGCCCCATCTCAGCTGCTCTCTCCACACATACACGCACCGAGGGTCCCGCTGACAAATTCAGATGACAGATTTCTTTTTTTTTTTTTTTTCGGAGAACAGATAAATATTTTGGCTACAGAAATGCTTCTTTCCATCACAACCGCCTGAAAGGAAAAAGCCAAAGCAAAATCACGCGTGGCGCCAGGCCTGCCGGCTCTCAGCCCGCGCAACGCTGCTGACGCCAACCGCGTGCCGGCGGGGTTGGAG
>NW_009258884.1:49201-62759 GCF_000687185.1 Egretta garzetta
TGCCCTGCCGCCGGCGGGAAGCGGGGCACGTGCGTCTCCCGCTGGCCTTCCCCTTTCATCTCTTTGTGCCCATCCTTCCTCTGCAGAAGGATATTCCTAGCAAAGTTTCACACGCTTGATTTGAATTTATTTATTTATCTTTTTGAAATTTCTAATCGAGAGGTGAACTCGTGAAGGATTATCTTTTAAGGTTGCCATCCCTAAGAAAAAGCTATTTCTAACTAACTTCTATGATTTTTGGGGAGTGAGTTTTACACAGTTTGTTCATCTTGAGGAATCTCTTTACCTTCTATTCTTCCGCCTCTGTCTGGTCTTCAAGATATGCTAATCAGTGTGTAAGTATATCCTTTCAAATAATTATCATACATTATACTCTACTCATCTCTGTATAATTTCCTCATATGCATAATCGTATTTGACTTCCTTATGAATGTAAAAACCATCTTACCTTGGGCAAGTTAATCTTCATTGATTGAATATCAAATTCATTTGAATGTGTTAGCAAAGCCTTCCCCCTCCCTCCCCAACAGGAGAAAACGGAAGAGAAACACGCATTTCCTATCCTGGCGCTGAAGAATTTGTGTATTTATTCAGTCTTTATTTCTCATTTTGCTCTTTAAGTCCCTTTCTTCCTGCCCCACTGCTTCTCTCTCCCTTTTTCTTTAAATAAAAATTAAAAAAGAGAAAAACCCCAAGCACTAATAGCCCTTGCTTTATTTGCAAATGCAAAATGCTTCTTTCGCTCCCTGCTTTTGAGAAGGAGAATTAAGGAATGGCAGAACATCAGTAATAACTAACTTCAACAGGGTGGGAAGCAAACCCAGAACTCCTCACAGCGAAACGTGACCCCCCCCGGAAATGCCGGTGCGGGAAATCAGTCTTTCTCCTTAAAAGTGTTTGTTGGTTTCGATGGCCACAAACCTCAGGCACAGCCCCCCTGCCTGTCCCACCAACGCACATTGGGTTGCAACCCAACATCATGCTGCAATGGAGGAGGAGGCTGAGGAAGGCGCGACTGACCCCAGCCCCGCTCCTCCTCCTAACCAGGCTGAAGACCTCCTGGAAATCCCCCTGCACACCCTTCTGAGGGGCTGGGTACAAGGCTCCACGAGAAAAATGGTGCTTCCCTGCCCAGGAGATGGATGAATGTCAACCCAGTCCCAGAAAAAGCTCCTTCTCTTTCAAGAGGGATGGGTTTTCACCTGGGACAAAGCCAGGGCTTCCTGCAGGAGAGCTCCTGCTTCAGGGTGAATTGCCCTGATGGTCCTCGTGCCACTTCAGCAGCTCGCCTGGGCTCAGATGTTGGAGGCAAACGCTAAATACCAGAGTCAGAGCTCGTCCCCGGGATGGGAGAATCCATACCTGGTGCCATGTTCCTGCTGCCATCTCCCCGTGCTACCCCACGGCGCCACATGCCCAGGCCAGCTCCTGCCCTACAGTCCCCTAGTGTCACACAGCGCTTCACCTCCTCCGAGGACAGAGGTGTCCCCACGCATCTCCCGATTTTGTGCCTCCCATCTGCAATTGCTCGGGTGGCCGAGAGCCTGTACCGCGTCCCTCTGCCCCCGCAGGGCAGGGCCCTCTGCCCCTGTTAGGAGAGGTTGGTTTTGTGAATCCTGCTTGAGCCTTGGGGCGGGGACCCCGCAGGGAACGCTCACGGCTGCGTGCGGTGGGGCAGGGACCCTGCCTGCCTCAGGGGGGGACGGTGTCCTCCAGGCTGATGGCTCAGCTGCTGCCCCCAAGTCCTAGGCTATGAAATACTCCCAGCTGAGTTTAAAATTTTTGAAAGTTTTGTTTTGCCTTAAAAAGCAAAAAAGTCAAAATAATAATAATAACAACGCAAAAATTCATGAATTCCAAGAACATTCAAATCTCCCCCAGATTAGGCTCCTCGCTGGCCTCAGCTGGAGCAGATGCTACTAAATCAGCACTGGGGAAATGCCCTGGTGATATTTTCTTATCCAGTATTTAGGAAGCAAACGATATTATCAGTTAAAATCCAACGTTATAGATGGCAAAGCCCTGCCCGGCTCTGGGGGAGCAGCCCAGCACCGAGCCATCCCCCCCGCCGGGCATCAGCCCAGCCCACAGTGCCTCTGCGCGGGGCTTTGCCGTCACGTTTGGTGGGGTGATGAGGGGGTGCAGCCCTGGACAGCCCTGGTGGCCTCCCCTTCAGTGCCATTTTCCCCCCTTGATATACTATAAGCAGTAAGGCGCGTGTTGCCTTCCTCCCACACCTCCGACGGAGTCGCTTCGGACCCTTCTCCGAAGGCAGCGGGACATCACCCCCAGGGCCACGGCCAGGCAGCGCAGCCAGGACCAAGACCAGGCTCAGCTTAAAGCTGTAATCCTGCAGTAATGCCTACGCAGATGGATTCCTGCGCAGAGTCCTTCTGGCTCTGCCGGGAGACCTGCCTGCAGCCCCGCGGGACCTCCCCGAGGCCACCCGCCCGCGAGCCCTCGGGCCAAGCCTGTTCAGGGCGCGCTGGCCACGCGTGCGTTACGGAGCCGTACAGCACACCCGTCATTGATCCGTGGCTTCCAGACATCCGACAGCTCGGTGGGAGCTACCGCTACGAGTGGGCTGACGGATGTCCGGAAATCCAGGCACGGGGCCAAAGTCCACGAATTCTGGCTGGGCAAAACTTCCAGGCTGGGAAACCTGGACATATGGGAGCCCCCGTCCGTGCCATGGCGAGGCCTGAGCCAGGAGGGTGGTAGGACCAGGATCGTCAGGACATCACGGGATCGTCCGGGCTGTGTCTATTTTCAGCTCTGTACCAGGAGGGAAAGGTGTCTTGCGTAGTGCAAGACGGGTAAGCTGTTTTGGGGGTTGGCGGAGGAGACATCAGTGTAGCATGCAGACAAAGATTATATTATGATTAATCAAGTTAATGTACTGCACATTGTTAACACTAAAATTTTCCGAAGAGGCGTGTCCAGTTTATGCCGGTGAGGTTTGATTCCTCTTGATTAGAACGGGCTAACTCCCTAAAAACCACGCGATTATATGGGTTTTTTTCTTTTTTTTTTTACAAATCCCTCTGACTCAGCGAGGTGTTTTGCTCTGCAGCTCTCGACAACCTCCCTGCACAGCTCTTCCCACTCCTGCCCCAGCCTGGACCAGCCTTTCTACAAAGCAAGGGCCAGATCCGGCCAACCCCGGGCACCGCACGCAGTGCTGCCTGCCTGCAGCAGCCCCCCGGAGGCCCACGGGATGCACCGGGGCTCTGCACGGCCACAGGAGATCGGGGGACGTCAGGTGCCAGGAAAGCGTGACAAGGCTGCTGGCTGCGGGATGGGAACCGCAGCTGGGGGAAACCTTGGGGTATTTTCCTCCCTTTATACCAGTAGAATCACAGAATCGTTTGGGTTGGAAAAGCCCTTTAAGATCATCAAGCCCAACCATTCCCCTAACCCTGCCGTCCAACCCCCAAACCCTGGCTCCCAGCACCGCCTCTGCCCGGCTGTTAAATCCCCCCAGGGCTGGGGACTCGACCCCTTCCCTGGGCAGCCCCTTCCAGCCCCTGACAGCCCCAAGGGGAAGGAATTGTTCCCCATGGCCAACCTCACCCTGCCCTGGCACAACTTGAGGCCGGTGCCCCTCGTCCCATCGCCCCTTCCCTGGGAGCAGAGCCCGACCCCCCCGGCTCCCCCCTCCTCTCAGGCAGTTGTAGGGAGCGATGAGGGCTCCCCTCAGCCTCCTCTGCTCCAGGCTGAACACCCCCAGCTCCCCCAGCCACTCCTCATAAGACTCCTGCTCCAGACCCCCCAGTACTGAAGTTGGCCCCCTCGTTCCCGAAACGATCGCCCCTTGCTAAGCAGGTCACAGCACAGATGAAAGACCCCACGTGCATTTTACTCTTGAAGACCTCGAAGGAGGCAAACCACATCATCCCACCCTCTATCCCAAACCCCACATGTGCTCGGAAATGATAATTTTGGGTAGAGGGCTGGGATGAGGTGCATCCCGTGAAAACTCTTCCCAAAACTTTACCCACCCTTGCGCATATGCACAAAGGGGCACAAACGCCAGGCCGGGGGAGGTCCCCTGGGAAGGTGACCAGGGGCGCTGGGGACAGGGAGTAGCTTTGCCACGTGGATCATCTATCAGGCCCCGGACAACGCCTTTCAATGGGGATTTAATGATGATGAGCAGCAGACCCCTTCCTGCTTTTACGTTACCCCTGGGAGGCTGCGGAGAGACAGGCTTTCACGGCCGGCTTGCACTTTCCCTGACCCTTGAACCTCGGGGCCAGCACTTTTATGGGGATGAAGCGACACAGTTCCTGTAACCTGCCTCGAGGGCCCTGAAAAATTAGACTGAATCAAAGCAGAAAATGAGTTTTCATTTATCTTGTGATGATGCACGAGGTTACATGAAAGACAAATAGCTGCTTCTGACTCTTCCTTTATCATTGTCACTGCAATTAATAGGCTGTGGCCTTCGTTACTGTGTTAGTACTAAAGAGACCGTGGGCCCTGGGGGACGTTAACGAGAAGAGAAAAGCAGTCCAATCTTCTAAAAGTTCTGTCGTGCTATGATACGCTAACCTGTTTCTTTTTAACTCGCCGTTCCAGCACTGGTGACTCAGCCGGCCGAGCAGAGCATGGATGCTGCCAGGGCTAATCCACCACCTCCACCAGCCGTGTCCCTGGTCCTGCTCCCTACGGCTGGGGCGGTGGCACGGGGGGACATGGGCAAAGGCTCCCCGAGGCCTGACGGCCTTTGGCAGCCCCCTTGCGCTGCTGTGGCTGTCCCCAGGTCGGGGTGGTCCCCAGCTGGCATCTAGGTCAACATGCAAGTTGGGTGCTACCACTGGGATGGTGGAAGTTCAAGTTTTCTTTCTTTCTTTCGAGCACGGGTGACACACAAGCTGCCCTGGCAGTGCAGCCATTCCCCAGTGCATGCCCCTGGCTGCAGCTTTCCCAGGTTGCTGGAGCCCATCCTTGCTTCTCCATCCCGGCAGCGGGGCCACCTCCACCCCATCCTCTCCCAAAGCCCGCATGGCCTCTCTGCTCACACCACCACCATGAGACGCCTTCCCTCCTCTGTTATATGTCCAGCTCTGGAGCCCTCAGCACAAGGAGGACATGGACCTGTTGGAGCGGGGCCAGGGGAGGGCTACTAAAATGATCCGAGGGCTGGAGCCCCTCTGCTCTGAGGCCAGGCTGGGAGAGTTGGGGGTGTTCAGCCTGGAGAAGAGAAGGCTGCGGGCAGAGCTGAGTGCGGCCGGTCAGGGCTTCAAGGGGGCCCAGAGGAAAGGGGGGGACAAGCTTTTTAGTAGGGCCAGCTGGGACAGGACAAGGGGGGATGGCTTTAAACTGAAGCAGGGGCACGGTTCTATGATTCTATGATACTGCATCCCGACCATCGAATCGCATCCCGACGGAGTTAAGAAAGCAGTTGAAGGCATTCCCACCATCAGTTATGCGGGACAGGGAGTCATCTGTCACCTGAAACACGTGCACCACCACAGATCTTTTCCCACCTCATAAAAGCAGATGAGCCGTGGGGGTGTGTGTGCTTGTGCGGGGGCTCCGGCTGCCTGCTGAGAGGGATGCTCGGGCTGAAAGCCGGTCGGGGGGACACAGCCGGGCCTTTCCTCCTCACTGCCTTGGTGTTGCCAAGCCCTGTGAGATTTATTCTGCCTGTTATCGCCGTCTACCCCTTTTTTTGACTGTGTGGCTCCAAGTTCCCAGAACCAGCTCAGATTTTCCCATTGCCTCTCTCCTCGCACCGCCCAGGATCCCAATGGGTTTCCAACTCTCCTATCCCATCAAACACCCCTAGGGACACCACTGCCTCTCCCAAGGCTGCAGCGCTGGGGGAAAGCTTCTCACAACATAGAATAACAGCAAAAGGGAGGAGTACAGACACAAAGTGATACCACAGAGCCGATGCCGCGCGGGACCTCCTCACAAATTCCCACGTCAGCAACGAGCCCAGCCAGGGTATCAGAAAAGCCCTGAGCTTCCCCATTACTGGTTTCCTCAAGAAGTGCTCAGAGCATCCTTTGCTCAGGCCTGGGATAGAGCCCAGCGTTATGGGCAAAGCCCCCCCCCCAGCCTGGGCTGCCCACCCCAGATGCAGACCCAGCTCTGGGATCTGCTGAGCGGCTCCCCCAGGACCAGCCCCGGGACCTGCGTTCACACCTCAGCTGAAGCGGAGCCGGTTTGGCTCTCCCCCGCTGCTCCCTCCAGCTGCCGGGGCCGGACTCTGGGACAGCCAGACTGGGACCAGTGGGAACCAGCAATCCCACCTGCAGGGAGTTACAAAGCAGAGACAGTCGCTGGGGTTCGATGTGCGGAGGAGCCAGGCTTCTCCCCTGCCTTCAACTTGAGACCCCAACGTGTTCCAAGCTCTTTATACGTATCCGAGACAAACTGGGCTGTATAATTAGAAGCTTAAGCAAATCTACCCCAAATTTTCAGAAGACTTTGTGGGATCATGCTCACATTCATTCAGGGGTTTCCCATTCAAAGCTCACTCTGCACTGCAACCTGGTTTTGACCTTTATCGTCAATTTTTGGTGCTAAAACACTTCTAAAGGCTTTGGTGCAGCCTATTCTTATGTGACTGCGGCACCGTTCTCTTTAATCGGTGCTTTTTGAGGTTAATTGAAAAGGAATCCATGATTGGCAAATCAAAATTAAGAGACTTTTGAGGGATTAAAGTTGTCTTGAAACAGTAGGGAGAAAAATGTTTATCTGGGAAAATAAAATTGCCACGCGGGTGATGCACGTTCCGGGTCCCACAGCTCGGGTATCCCCACATCCGCAGCTCCGAAATGAGGGGCCACGCAGAGCTGGTCCCCACCAGGAAGACACTATGGGTGTAAAGGCTCATTTTAATCTAAATGCGGTTAACATGCTCAGAGTCACTTGGGATAAATGGGATACTTAAGGACACATGATGGCTAATCTCTGCTATGACATTTGTGGAGGAGGAGGAGGAATAATTTAGACGGAGGGTGTTGTACGGCTCAGGAGTTATCCCCTCTCCCACCATAAGTGGAACTAACCGTCGGAAGGGTAGCTGGGGGCAGCGCTGGCACCTCCGGGGAGGTGGCCTGAGCCATCTCGCCGAAGGTCTCCAGCTCCTCCTTGCCGACACGTTACTGACCCCGTTTTGCAGACGGGGAGCCCAGGCACAGCGCGTGGCAATACAGCTTTGGGATGGTGCTGCAAAGCCTCTGGGCTCCAGCTCCTGGGGCATTTGCGGGCAGGAGAGCCAAAGCGGCCCAAAATCCCAGAGCAAGTGGGTAGGCAGCTCACCTACAGGCAGCGATGAGCCGGCAGGTATGGGCTGCTCACCCACCTTCCTGGACACAGCAAAGAGAAATTTGGGGGCTTGTACAGCAGGGCTCAGCCAAAGACCGCTCTCGCTTCTAAAGTTAGAGACATTTTTTACACATTCTTTTAGGCGCAGAGTCTAGGCTTTGCGCCTCTCACCCTGCTGAGGCTCTTTCAAGCACCGCTTTCTTGGCCTGCACTTGAAAAACGTTGCAAATTATCAGCAGAATCAAGAAAGCCAAAAGGTTTTTGGTGGATTTTTCACGGCCTTTGCTCAGCACGGACTTGGCAAAGCCCTGGCTCCAAGTACCACTGCTCCCTGATATATCGATAGACAAATATTCATTACAGTAATCGTTGCAGCATGGGTTTGGGGGAACCCAAGGTCATAAAAGTGTGAAAACATCATTGCTGCCCAAGTCCTGACCCCTCTGAACTCAAAAGCAAAACTCCCCTTGGCTTCATGGAGCCGGGATTTCGCCCCTAGATGGCTCTAGGATATAAGTTGTTTCAGGCTACGCTGAAGGATGATTTGCAAATCTCTGCTCCCGGTTTGTATCGCAGCGGTACCTGAGGTCTGGGTGTTTCCTCCAGCTGCTGGGTGGAGGGGGTGTCCCCGTCCCAGAGCGCCTGCGTAGCCTGTGCTGCCCGGTGCTGCGCACGGGGCCATGCCCGGTCGCACGGCACAGCCCCGGCAGCGAGGCAAATGCTAGAGACCGCAGAACAGACTTGGCAGCGCTGGCAAGCGCCCGGGCATTTGTAAGCTGCTCTCCCGAACCCAAGAAAAAACCTTGGCTCCTGTAAATGACCCCCTCGCCCCGGCTCTGCTGTGCTGCCGGTGCCATAGGCAGCGGGGCTGGGTCGGAAACGCGGTTCTTGGGGTTAAGAGCAAACGCACCAATGCATCGCTTTGGGTAGACGGGAGATGTGTAAGGAAAAGTGGCAGATCCCGGGCAGGGAGAAGAAGAGGGAAAAAGGCAACTTAGGGAAAGCAGAAATGCAATAGGTCTTCTCTCCTGTTCTGCTGGTGAAGCTTTCTCTGCCTACTGGTAATTAAAATACAAATGATATGGCCAGGATATCCCTGCCCGCAGAGACACATTGCCCATTTCCGCCACAGAGATGAAAAGTTTAACCACCATTAATGGAGTGGTGGGGAAAGCGTTGCCATACACACTCCATCACATATTTATGATGCTTGAAAAAAGATCAATAGAAGCTATATGCAAGGGTCTATAAATTTAATGTAGCATGATCATTTAGTATCAGTTGTTTCTTAGATTAATAACACAGGGCCGGGCCGCAATCCTGAAACACAATAAAGTAACGGCTGGCGTGTTAGGTACAGCGTGCGTTGGGTTACCTCCGTCGCCCTGGCCCTTTGCTAGATGCTGCCTCGGGCAGTTGGAGGGATTCACCCACCGGGGTCCCTATGCCGCCCTGGCGTACCGGAGCTGGCAGCACCCGCCGCCGCTGCCGGCGCTTTCTGGGCCACCAACGTGCACAAGCAGCAAGCGAGAGGGAAGAGGCTGCGCCCATGTCCCCGCTGCGAGCGTCACAGCGGAGGGACGAAGCCCGCCAAGCCGAGCGCTTGCTTCCTCCAGCCTGCCGGAGGCAAAAGCGCTCAGCATCCCCCTGCCTGCGTGGCAGCATCCCTGCCTGTCCCCGCGGGCTGCGCAGGGGCCAAGGACTGGCTCTTCGCATTGACCACAATATGTTATGGTTCAGCGGAAGGACCTTAAACTTACAGACAAGGACAAGGCAGTAAAAGATGAAGCACCTGAACCCCCCATTTCCAGATTACTAGACCCCAGGTGTGTGCTAGGGAGCAGTTAAATTTCATCATTACCCTTTCTTCTATGGTATTTTTTATAGTCCTTTTTACTACTGGCACTAAAGGTGCCGGACGCATCCCAGGAGCTAAGAGGACATCACTCGTCAACCTGACTGCTCACTGATATAAAAAAATGACAAGTCCTGGCTTAATCTTTCTGATAACTGTGTTCTGCATGGCCCATCCATCTCCATGGAGGAGTTTTGGTGGAGCCGGAAGACAAGAACATCACAGCATTTAAGAATGAAAAATTAAGTGCCCTTTTTGAGCACAGCATGGAGCTTATTACTGCAGAAGCGTTCGTCTGCTGCTCCTCAGGTTGTGTGCATGTGCCTGCACTTCTCTGGAGCAAAGCTCCCTTTCAGCCTTTAATAATTTGGCTGCAAACAGGAAAAAGAAAAAAAACCCAGACCGACCGACCGGCAGATTCAAAAGACTGACAAATTCAGAGACCTCCAACTTCAAAGCAGCCAAACCCAGGGGTGCAGGGCCACAACAAGCCTGCCTACGGGCTTCCAAACCAGTGCTGGGGCTCTGGGTCCCCTCGTGGCAGCAGAGCCGTGCGGAGAGCTCCTGAGAGCCTGGCAACAGGCTTCCTAAAGCTCCAGCTCCTGGAATCAGGGGAAACGAAGAAAGTTTGATGTAGGTGTAAAACCAGTGCTCACGGAGGACGGTTTTAAGATCTGAGCCTCAATAGCTTAAGGCGAATGCAGAAAGCCCCTAAAATTGTTATTTTTCTTTTCATTTATTGGAGGTTTTTTTTTCATTCTGCAAGTTGGCATTGCTGAACTTTATCCTGACGTGCCAGTTAGTCCCCGAGATCCAGGGCAAGTAGCTGCACCCCACTCAGCTCCCGTTCACTTGGAGTTTTTTTAAAAACGCGTGTGCTAGCCACAGACATTATCACTGTATCAGAAATTAGGCTTTTTTTTTGCCATGAATCTTGTGCCTTCTCTGTTTGGCTGTAGCGCAGCATTGCCAAAGAGCAGGTGGAGATCCGCGGCCCCAGAGGCAGGACGGCATCTCTCTGCCCAGCTCCCTCCCATCCCTCCCATCCGCACAGATGTTGTGGCTTCATGTGAACTGGCAGCATAGCAAATTGTAATTTAATTAACTCTTAAGCGTTCCTGTAATCCAGGCTGACAGGGCTCCCCCAACCCTCGGGTTCAAGAGTCCTGCCTGCATCGTCTCTTCTGATGTGCCAGTAGTCCCCGAGACCCGGGGCAAGTAGCTGCACCCCACTCAGCTCCCGTTCACTTGGAGGCTTTTTAAAAATGCATGTGCTAGCCACAGACATTATCACTGTATCAGAAATTAGGCTTTTTTTTTGCCATGAATCTTGTGCCTTCTCTGTTTGGCTGTAGCGCAGCATTGCCAAAGAGCAGGTGGAGATCCGCGGCCCCAGAGGCAGGACGGCATCTCTCTGCCCAGCTCCCTCCCATCCCTCCCATCCGCACAGATGTTGTGGCTTCATGTGAACTGGCAGCATAGCAAATTGTAATTTAATTAACTCTTAAGCGTTCCTGTAATCCAGGCTGACAGGGCTCCCCCAACCCTCGGGTTCAAGAGTCCTGCCTGCATCGTCTCTTCTGGCAGGCCAGGGGTATTGTTTGGGGAGCCAAAGTTGATTGAGTCGTCTTCGAAGGACGACCTGAAGCCCCTGCGCTGGAGCGCAGGCTCCCGCCACCCTCCAGCTACGCCTGGGTGCCAGCACGCCCCGGGCTTATAAAAGCCCAGGCTGCCTTGTTTTAAGGTCTTATTGTTCATTTTAAACAGTCACTTGAAAACGACTTTAGCGATAGGAAAGGAGCCAGACGGACGTTCTCGGAGAAGGTCCCTACCCCGGCACTGGCAGGCTGCGGGGAGAGGGGAAGGAGGTTTCCAAAAGCAGTCACTAAATCCACGGCTTCTCTGTGTAGGCAACCGGGCGAAGAGTGCGTCAGCCCCGGCAGGGAGATGGTGTCTGACCCCCGTCGAGCTGCCCTGCCGCTCGGAGCCCTTCCCCACATTTCACCGATGGCGCTGATGATGGCTGAGGAAGAGGGGCTTGGGTGCTGCCCCCCAGGGCAGAGCCGGGCTGACGCCGAGAGAGTCCCTGACACCCCCAGCTTCAGCTCCCCCTCAGCCAGAGCAAGACCCCAGTGCGGCCCTCGGCACAGGGCGCGCACGCCGGCAAGGAGCTGCTCACCCCACAGGCACCACCAGTGACCAGGACAAGCTCTTGGTGTCAGTGCCACCTGGGCTGGCATGCCAGAAAGCGAGGTCCCCTGAGCCCATTTGAGGCACCTAATCCTGAACTGTCCTCTTGGGTCATTCGAAATGTCCCTTCGCATCCTTCTCCTCCAGCACCAAAGTGTTCCTTCAAGCAAGTCAGCTCTCACGGGCTTTAATGGGGAGAAGGCGGCCAGCATTAAAACAATACACAAGGGAGAGGTGGAAATTTTCCATTGAAACCTACTTTTCGTGGAAAATTGGGTTTCCAACGAAATGAAAGCAAGTGCCTCTTCTTTTCCTGCTGTTTTGATTTTTCATCAGAAAATTAAAGAGAAGAACACTGTCACAGTTTCTTTCCCAATTTTTTGCTTTTCAACTTCTTTTGGCCAAAGGGTATAAAAGATATTTTGGGTTCCTCCCACAGTTTCTCAGGTTTCCTATTTTCAGCTTCCCAATGCAAACCAGGGCTTCTGCACGGGGAATTCAAAGAGCAAGCAACCCCTCCCGCCCCGAGCTCTCCTTGGCTCCCTGCTGCCCTCCCGTCCGGGGCACCCACGCGTCGCAGTGCATTGCAGAGCCTTAGGAGCTGCGCCATTTTCCGTAGGGTTTGTGTGGATGCCAGGTTTCCCGAATCTCGTAGTCCTTCCACTGACGCTATTTGCCACCGTACGCGGACGTTATCTCCGTTTACCTCCCCTGCTGTACCTTATCACGCGAATAGGATGCCCGTGGCACGCCCTGCCCAGCGCAAAGATGCTGGGCTGCTATCACAGCGCCACGATAAATAACAACGGTATGTCTGGCACGTACGGCCCCGATGGAAAAGCCGTTTTGCTCCTTCCTCCGTTGAAGGCAGAAACCGATTAACGCTGCCCCAGCACCCTGGCAGAGGCCCAGGGTCTGAGGGGAAAGGGGCGCTGGGCTCTGCCTGGGCAGACACGGGTCGCAGCGCGGCTACCAGCGTCCGTCTGCGGCAACTTTGATGGAGTCCATCCACCAGCCCTTATCAGCGCCGGAGCAGCAGGACCCGATCACCGTACACGCCTTTCTGAGCACTTCAGGCATCATCCATGAGAACGGCTAAATAAATTCTGCCAATTAAAGCACCCGGTTCCCTCCGTCCTACCTGCCATTAAAGAAAGTTTCATTTATGAAATGCATTAATCGTTGGATCTCCAAAGCCCCATAAACCTGTGAACCTGTGAATCCTGCCTGGTGTATAATCTTCTAATCTCCTCCTCCTTAATCTGCTCACTATGGAAACCCCTGTCATTAGGAAACAAATGGCTTTGTGGGCTGCCTTATTATTTGCAAGGCAAGATGTAAAAGAGGGCGAAGCTGATTTGGGAGGACAGTATAAATTACCGTGGTGTTTACTTCGGTCATGTAAAAGAGCTAAACAGTGACTGGTAATAAAATAGCAATCCCGTTATCAGAGAAAAGTTTTCAAACCAGATTAAGGGGGATGCTGTCTGCTCTGTTATCGTGCCTGCCCTCTCCCTGCCAGGGTGTTGATCAGGTACGCGACTTCAGGCAGAGATTTCATTTATTCTGTTCATTTATTACCAATGCCCGCCTTGTTTTGTGAGAGGTGAAGCCACAGGCTAATGAACGTCACCCACGTAGCCCGTCTGCTTGCTGCTGGGGACGGCGCTCCGAGTATGACGCAGGGCACCGGGCGGCCCCCCGGGGTGCCAGGCTGGCCTCGGCGCCCCAGTGCTTGCCAGGAAGGTGCCGCAGCCTGTTCCCCATCGCTTGGGTGCAACCACCCCAAATTCCTAGCGACGGCTGCATCTGAATTGGGAACCGACAAGACTGGAGCTTGCATACAGCCTTTGCTAAATCACTTCCCTGGCCAAACTGCATCTTCCATTAGCTGTCCTCTCCCGTGCCCAGCACATGAGACAGAGCTGCCCCTGCCCAAGTGCAAGCTGTCGCTTCTTGCGTTCTGGAAGCTGTCCGTAGGTCCTCACTCTTTCACAGAATCACAGAACCGCAAGGGTTGGAAGGGACCTCGGGAGATCATCTAGTCCAATCCCCCTGCTAAAGCAGGCTCACCCAGAGCATGTTACACAGGACAGCGTCCAGGCGGGGGTTGAAGATCTCCAGAGAAGGAGACTCCACAGCCCCCCTGGGCAGCCTGGGCCAGGGCTCGGGCACCCTCACAGTCAACAAGTTCTTCCTCCCGTTCAACTGGAACCTCTTCTGCTTCAG
>NW_009258884.1:62818-73823 GCF_000687185.1 Egretta garzetta
CATGACCCCCACCCTTGAGATATTTGTAGGTGTTGATGAGATCCCCTCTCAGCCTTCTCTTCTCCAGGCTGAACAAGCTCAGCTCCCTCAGCCTTTCCTTGTAGGGGAGATGCTCCAATCCCTTTATCATCTTAGTTGCTCTCCTCTGGACTCTTTCTAGGAGTTCTTCATTTTTCTTGAACTGGAGAGCCCAGAACTGGACCCAGTGTTCCAGGTGGGGTCTCACCAGGGCAGAGCAGAGGGGGAGGAGAACCTCCCTCACCCCGCTGGCCACGCTCCTCTGAATGCACCCCACCTGAGTGGTAAGGTTTTCCTAATCAAAAGGCGCAGGCATAGAAAGAGAGGTGGTGTGCTGTGTTTTGGGGGGAGGGAAAGCCAGCAGAGGCAGGGCCCCCCGCACCTTCCTCCTCGGCTCCCCGGCCCGTGCTGTCCGCCTCTCATCTCCCCAGTGTGTAAAGGACGATAGGATGAGGGGGAATGGTTTGAAGTTGCACCAGGGCAGCTTTAGGTTGGACATCGGGAAAAACTTCTTCACAGAAAGGGCTGTCAAGCTCTGAAATGGGCTGCCCAGGGAGATGGTCGAGTCCCCATCCCTGGAGGGATTTAAAAGAAGGGCAGATGAGGTGCTTAGGGCCAGGGTTTAGTGGTGGGATGGCAGGGTTAGGGGAACGGTTGGGCTTGATGATCTTAAAGGGCTTTTCCAACCAAAGCAATTCTATGATTCTATGATCCTCCTCTCATCTCCCCAGCATGACCTAGGACCATCCCCACACTCCATGCGGAGGTGATGCTGAGGGCGGCAGAGCTCCCGCGTCAGCCGGGACATCCGCACCCTCTTACAGAACGTTGGGCAAAGCCAACGGCTGAGCACCAAACCCAACCGACAGCAGCGAGAGTAACAGGAGCGGCAACAACGGCAGAGCAACGAGGTGTAAGAGATAACGCGCTCCGTGAAAATATATCCAGGGCTCTACGTTCAGCAAGTATGTGATTTTTTTTCTTAACTTGGAGGACACACCGAGCCCGAACCATGAAAGGTTGGAGTCCCGTTACGGAATCAAAGGGGGATGCAGGAGGTGGCAGTGGGGAAACCTTGGGCTTGGGTGCAAACGAGGGAGCTGGCTCCGGGGAGAGTTGGCTGCCGCGGAGGGAGCCGGGCACTGCGGCGGGGGAATTGCTGAACGGCAGCTTTCTCCAGAGCCATGACCTTCGGCTCAGCCAGCGTGGCATCCACCGCTGCTGAAACCTCATCCATCAGTGACCCCGAGGAGGAGGGGACACGGGCAATAGGAAACCAGGGGAAAAAAGCGACGTGAAAATAAGAGGCTTAGAAAAGCAGGGACCCCAATTCTAAATGTGCTGACGGTGCTGTGCTGTAATTAATAAGCACCAAATCTAACGGGGATTCGTATAGTGCAGGGAAGAGCACCTCATTAATCAAAGCCCAAGGTGTCAAGATGCCAAACAGGAGGAGGACCCGCTAGACACAGGCAGGGAGGGGAACGGGCCTTCGGAGCGAGAGCCCCTGCCGCGGCGTGCCCTCCGGATCAGGCAGGTACAGAACGAAATTAAACCCCCTAAAATATGACCCACAAACCAAAACCAGTTTAAAGCATAAAGTTCTTGAGGACTCTAGCAGTGCCTGGAAGAGATGGGGACAAGTACTGTGTCAAGCTGGACCCTGTGTCTAAAACCGTTACCAGAAAACTCTGACTGGTCGGAGGCTCAACACCCGCACCAGAAGATGCCGAACGCTGGAGTCTGCAGGTACCAATGCAACAGCACGGAGGGAGCGGTGGCCCAGGGCCACTAAACTGATCCGAGGGCTGGAGCCCCTCTGCTCTGAGGCCAGGCTGGGGGAGGTGGGGGGGGTCAGCCTGGGGGAGGGGAGTCGATGATCTTAAAGGTCTTTTCCAACCAAAGTGATTCTATGATTCTATGACAGTAGGGACATTTTAGTAGGGCCAGCTGTGACAGGACAAGGGGGGATGGTCTTAGACTGAAGCAGGGGAGGTTTAGACTGGATCTAATGAAGAAATTCTTTCCAGTGAGGGTGGTGAAACCCTGGCAGGGGTTGCCCCGAGAGGGGGTGGAGGCCCCATCCCTGGGACCATTCCAGGCCAGGTTGGCCAGGCCTGTGAGCAACCTGGTGTGGTTCAAGGTGTCCCTGCTCCTGCGGGGGGGTTGGGCTGGGTGACCTCTGGGGGTCCCTTCCCACCCAAAACATTCCATGATTCTATGACTTGCCAGGGACCATCGAACGCACACGCCTCAGAGCAGCTACTGACCCAGGCTTGCCAGGATGCCAAGCGATGGAACAAGAGCAAAGAGCAGCTTGTAGGAAGGGCTAACCACCCCCCGAATCCATTTCTGCTTTCTCCTTTCCGTGCCTTCACCCTCCCCTTCCCTCTCTCCTGGCAGCTCCGTCCCGCTCCACCCTGATATTTCAATTTCTCCTTCCTCCGTGGGCACATTTTCACGAGCAGAGCTCATTTCCCTCATGCACCCACCTGGATCTCTTGGACGACTGATTTTTTTGCCTTGTTTATCTGCTAACACGGTATAATTTAAAGAACAAAAAAGGACTATTCATTTTTTGAGAGAAGAGGCTTGCCAGCTATTTAGCTAAGCCTTCTTTGATAGAAAACTTTAGCAGGCAATCATCAGTAAACCCAGTATTTGCAAAATGGAAATAAATGAGAATCGTGTCTGGAAGCCCAACGCGTCCATCTCTGCGTGCTTTGTATCGCTTCTGTGCCTGCTGCCTTACCCAAACCTAACTCTGACAGCGCTGGATGTGGCCTCTAGTCCCAGCTGTCACCACTGGGCTTACTGGGAAGCCCTGGGAGGGCCATTTTGTCACGCTCTCTCCTGAGCGGAACAAGGACAGTATAGAAGTGGTGATTTCTGTTTGAGATCCAGCAACGTAACGCGCCAGGGAAAACCTAGCAGCGGTTGCTGTCGCTACCAGGTCACCGCGCTTCAGGTTTAATAGGAAAAGAGACGGGGAATGCCGGCGTTCGGGAGCGCTGGAGACAGCCTGACCGCCGCCCACGCCTCTCCCCGGCCCCCGCAGCGTCCTGAGCCGCCTGGCCAATGCCAACACCAACACCCGCACCCGCCTGATGCACAGTTAGACTCACAGCTTTTAGCAAAGGGTTCCACCCGTACCCACCTACCCACAGCAGCGCGAGATGAGTCGGGGGTTGGACTGGATGACCTCTAAAGGTCCCTACCAACCCAAACTGTTCCATGATAGCAGATGATAGGACAAGGGGGAATGGTTTGAAGTTGCACGAGGGCAGGTTCACGCTAGACATTAGGAAAAAATTCTTCACTGAAAGGGCTGTCAGGCTCTGGAATGGGCTGCCCAGGGAGGTGGTCAAGTCCCCATCCCTGGAGGGATTTAAAGGAAGGAGAGATGAGGTGCTGAGGGACAGGGTTTAGTGGTGGGATGGCAGGGTTAGGTTAACAGTTGGACTCGATGATCTTAAAGGTCTTTTCCAACCAAAGTGATTCTATGATTCTATGACAGTAGGGACATTTTAGTAGGGCCAGCTGTGACAGGACAAGGGGGGATGGTCTTAGACTGAAGCAGGGGAGGTTTAGACTGGATCTAATGAAGAAATTCTTTCCAGTGAGGGTGGTGAAACCCTGGCAGGGGGTGCCCCGAGAGGGGGTGGAGGCCCCATCCCCGGGACCATTCCAGGCCAGGTTGGCTGGGGCTGTGAGCAACCTGATGTGGTTCAAGGTGTCCCTGCTGCTGCAGGGGGGTTGGGCTGGGTGACCTCTAGGGGTCCCTTCCCACCCAAAACATTCTATGATTCTACGAACCTTTCCTTACAGATAGAGATTCGTAAAAACAAGAGCAACAACAACATATTAATGCCTCTAGTTGCTTATTCACAGTCAACGGTTATGTTTTCCTTCAAGCAAGCCATTAAACTTGTTAGCTCCTGGTTAGACACTAATTTTCTTTTTCAAAGAAGCAGAGTGTTAGGAATTATGTTAATGAAGTATAAATCAAATCCATGCTTAAGTCAAAAGGCTGATGCCATCTAAACGTACCCGATGCATCAACAGCAATACAATTTCACAGGTGCAATCCATCAGCAGCCAATCTGGTCACCTACTTCATTAAAGATAGATAATTAATGCCCAGTAATAATCTGCTGCTTCGGTTTTGTTGTTCTTGAAGAAAAAAAAAAGGAGAAATCCCCCCATTTTTAGGCAGTCTTAAACGGCGCGTTTTAAAGGAGGTAATTGCTGAACATTAATTTGCTATCAATCAGGGGTGCAGTTGGAGTTATTTATCTCTTTACCTGATCACACTGAAAAGCTTGAAGGGGAAGAGCAAACAGCAACAGGAGGCTGCTGGGAACGGGGAGCTGTCGATAACTGTGCCGGGAAATGAGGAATTCCCAGGATAACGGCGACACTACTTAGATACGAATGGTGCTTCCAACGTAAAATATGGAGATAACCAAGCAACAAATAGGTCATTTCTTGTAGCACTTCACCGGCAGAGAGCATTTGTGTAGCACGAACACCATCTGTTTGCTGTAGCCTCAGCGATTTGGGGTATTTATTGGTACTTGCTGTTGTCCCAGGACCTCTCCAGAGAGGAGGGTTTGATGTGAAGTCCTGGTGTGTGTGAGGCACGGGAGCTGGTTATCAGTGGGGATGGGGTATCCATCAACTGGATGGTGATGCTTGGGGCCAGGAAAGAAAAGGGGAAGAGAGAAAAGGAAAAGGAGGAAATAAAAAAAAAAAATCTTTCGGCTCTCCATCATCCAAAACATCTAAGACACAAAAGGTGTCTGGGCTGTACCACACTGACACGTATCACCCCGTCTGTAACCGTGCCAGGCCTTCAGCCAAGAAATGTGTCGGCATATTGAGACCTGAGAAATCCCAGGGAATTCCAGCAAAGCGACGCTGGGGCTGGACTGGGCTGATGTTGCAGCGCCCATTTGCAGGGAAAAAAATAAACACGAGTTCTCCCTTAAAAGCAATAACAATAAAAGGGAAAAAAATGTCAAAGAGGCGAAACTTATGCTTAGAAGCAGAAGCACGTGGGAATAAGAGGAGAGGATGGGCTCAGGGTACAGGGGCAAGGATGACTCCTGAAAGAATTTCACTTGCAATTAAACGGAAGGGGAGAGGAGAGGCGCTGGGAGAAGTTTTGTTATCACACCTCCTCTGCATCCCACCGCTTTGGGAAAGCACCCTCCCCTCCTGCCTCCTCCTCATTACTATTATTTGCGCGCGGTGCCCCGTACAGCATCTCATAACTCACCGCGTTTATGATAAAGCAGAGCAGTTGGGTTGGGAGACAGGCACTTTGGTATTCAGTAGCCCCAGAGGCTACGCCGCCGTGTGCTCTCTCCACCATTCACTAGTTAACGTGCCAATTTTTTCCTCCCCTTTCTCGAGTGTGCCTGAAGGAAATTTATTGCAGCAGGCGACTGCTATGGGCAAATACTAATAAAATGCTGTTTTGCTGCAATTTGTTTAATTGGCCACAGAAGAGAAGCCTTGCATGTTAGATCCAGCTTCTGACACCTCCTGCCCAGTCCACAGATGTTCTCACCATGAAGCGTTCACATCCCCGTGTTTATGGTAGGGAGAAAACAAACCCCTACTATTAAATCTTTACTATTGCTGCAGATCTGACTTGATTTAACATGCATATTTACTGTGGCAGGCTGCTGGCAACCTCTCTGATTTATTCAGCAAAAGGTACTACTTAACATACATTCTCCCCTCCCCGCCACCTTCCAGATACCGGTTCCCATCCCTATCCCGTAACAGACCCCACAGATGCGCCTTGCCTGGTGGGCAGCAAGGGGGGGAGGCAGAGACCCAGCTCGGAACGACCGATAACCCTCCGAGCCAAAGACGTTCAGGCAAAAAAGTTTCTGTCCTTTGCTCACCAATGCAACAGAACTCTAAGGGGATGGGCTCGTGCTCGTGCTGAAGATGTTCTTCTTCATGGCAAATACAGATTTTACGGCAGCAGCTCAAAGACGAGGGTCAGGATTGGGGCCCTATTGTGCTGCGCAGACAGGGAGGGGGCCAGGGCAGGCATTGGAAGCTTTATCATCTCCAGCATTAACAACAATAACAAAAGCATGAACGCGTGAACGTGGTCTTGCTTTCTCACTGGTACGGGCTGGGGCGCGGGTCCTGAAGTGGTTGGCGGAGAGCTGGAGCTGCCCGACCCCGGCTTTGCCCCGGCTTGCCGCCTGGCCTGGGGACGAGCCCTTTGCGATTCCTACACCTTGGTTTGCAGGACTGTGGCTACCGTGGGGGGCACGGGAAGCCTGCTCTGTATTTATGCAGTGCTCCGGGACGCCGGGGTGAAAGGGCTGATCAACGCATTTTGGTAATACTTCATTACTGAGGGGAAAAAGGCTCCCCAAAAAATTCATTTTTTTGTTTGCCAAACCAGGTCACCCGGTTGTTTTGTATCAGTATTTTGAACTCATAGTGCAATGTCTTTACTGGGCTTGAATTCAGATTTGGGGTGCAGGGGCATGGCTCCTGTTCCACTGGGGGTTTGCATGGCAGTAAGGGATTCAAAGCAACAAAGGGAACTGCCCTGCTGTCTGCAATCTCTGTATGCTCATATGGTTTGTGTTAAGAAAAGGAACTTTAAAAAAGCTATTTAGGAGATTTTTGGTGCTATAAATCCTCCCTTCTCCCCACATTTTTTATAAGCAGGAACCAGGTCCACCTCCAGCACCAGCGAGCGCACGGTGGCTGGGTCTTCCACACCGGGTAATGATCTAGGTGAAAAAGGACTTTCAGGCTGAGACGTCCTAAACAGTGATTTGTACACACTGAGACGATTACAGCTCTCCTAGGATTTTCCCTGATACTCATTACGTTTCCTATTTGCCGCATATTTCAAAGATTTTAGGTGTGGGAGCTCTAAGGCTCATTTAAACTGACGTACAGCCCGAGCCGTGCGGAGCAGGGTTCAGGCTGGCACCTTGCGCTCCCAGCCTGCTCGGGTGGTGTGGGAGGGGAGGGGAAGGGAGGGCGAGGGGAGAGAGGGGCCGTCGTGACAGCCCACGGCTCTTCCTCTGCTGCTGCGTGAGCACGGCGCCGGGATGTGCTCGATTCCCTGGGATGGGGAGGGTGTAAACAAAGCAGCTCGGATGTGACCAGCTACAGGGTGAAAGTACCACTTAAATCTACTTAATGTGACCGAAACGCAAGGGAAGAGGAGGTGGGCAGGGATGGAACGCTCTCTGCCAAGGCCTGGCTGGCTCTGAGGACGGGGAATGGATGGTGGGACCCGGCATTTCACAACCACAGCTTCAAATCTGACCACAGCGGATGGAAAACCTGTCCTTTGAGTTGACGAAACCCCAGGGTCCTGGCTGCCTTCCCTCCCCAGGGCTGTCCATGGGAGAAGCGGGGAGTGCCTGCAGCTCCAGGTGATGGAGTCACCGCTTCAGAGACGCCCATCGCTTCCCGTGGGAGCAGGAGCACCTCGGGCAGGGGACAACAGCATCGCGGCAAAACCAAGCCTTAGCAAGGGCCAAGCAGCAAATTTGGAACCGTGTGAGTTCACCAGCGAAATGAGTTTGCGCGTTGCCGGCTCTCCTCCCACCCAGGCTGAGACAGGGGAGCCCTTGCTGGGGGGGGGAAGTGACAGGAGGGACCTCGCCGAGGAAAAAGCAGCAGCGAGAAAGGCAGGAGCAGCCGGGGCGAGCCCACGGGACTGGCAGGCTCAGGGGAACTGCGCCTGATCTGCCTCCAGCCCTCGGCACGCAACGCCTTCTCCTGCATAGATTATTTTCTTTACACACCAAGCTGTTATCTGAAGGCAGAGAATGCACACCATTATCCCCGGGTCTATCGGATCAGCTCCTCCATTCTTTTATCTTCTCCTATTGAGGAGATTAAAAACACTGCCGTGCTCGGGAAAGCCTCCCCAGAAGGCAGAGGTGCCGGTTGCCACCGGAGTGTGAGGCTGCGCTAATGCTCACATCAATTTTTCTAATAAAAATACACAAATGGGTCGTTTTGACGTGGGCAAATATGCGGGGCCTCCCCAGTAGCCACCAGCCACCGCAGTTACGTGCAACAGAGGGTGCAGGGGCACTGAGCCCTGCCGCACCCGGCCATCGCTCCCTGGGGACGGGTTCATGGCCACGAGGGCCCAGCGGGCTGGGAGGGGGCGGGGGGCTGTGGTCCTGCTGCTGCCCGGACTGACGGCCAAACACCCCACACGCTGCTGCCATCTCCCCTTGCTGGGTAACGATTTCAAGGGCCTGGCCAAATTCCTCCAAACAGCTTCAGTTTAAAAAGTGGGGCAGAAAACATTGCAAAAAAGAAACTTTCAGAAAGTTCCCGACTCCAAGGAGGCCAGAAGTACTGGGACAGCAGGGTTTAGTGACGCTGCTCCCCACTCCAGCGCGCTGTCGCCTGCCAGTCTCACCCTGTCTCCCTCAGGTAGCTCTGAAAATGGGTTGAACGCACTTCTCGGGCGCGAAGCAATCTTTCACAGCTCTTATTCCAATCTCTGGAGTTCACTCCATTTATACGTATTGTGTCTTGCTCCTCTCTGCGCTGCTCGTAGGAACCCCAGAGCTGTTGCTTACTCCAAGGAATTAATAACACTCAGCACCGGAGCAGCTAAAATTATTCTTTTTTTTTTTCTTTTTTTTTTTTTCTGTGCAAATGGAGGCTGCTGGAACGGTAAGTGGTTGGATGGGGCAGTGCAAGGGGTCCTGCCAGCGTTGGTAGATCGATGCTTGGGGAGCAATCTGGTAGCAGGGACGCCTTCCCCGGGAGCTGGGAGAGCGGGTCGTGCAGGCTGCGCTTCTTCAAACCATCGCCTCTTGGCACCTGCGCCCTCGGGCAGAGCTCCAGCAAAACCTCAGGCCAGGCAGGGTGCCATCGCGACAGACGGCCCGGAGCCCGGAGCCGTGGCGCTGCCTGCAGGCACCAACTTTGCAGGGCTTAGAAGACAATTTCCAGCCGCGGACCCTCAAACACAACTCCAGCAAGAGCTGCGAGCGGAGCCGGCGCTGCGCCGCTGGCGACTGGGAGCAGAATTCACGGTGTCTCCGCGAAGGAGAGGACCCTTGGTTCCCGAGCACACGGGTTTCACTCGCTCTGTCTGGGGCGAGGAGGGCACCTGGGACCCCGCAGACCCCAGCCCTCAGCTAAGTCCTCCCTGCTTGCTTTTCCAGAAGCAAACCCACAGCCTTTTCCCTGCCCCAGAGCAAACGGCGGCAGCTTTCCATCTCGCTGGAAACCTCTGCGTACGCCCCTGATCCTGCCCGGCCGGGAGCTGCAGGGCCGGAGGGCTCAGACCCTGCTGGAGACCCCAGCCGGCAGGCAGGGGGGATCCCGAGCCCCCGGTGATGCCGCCCAGCCCGGCGCAGACGGGTGCCGTAGGAAAAGGCCCCTGTCTTCTTTCCCAGCGCACGTAATATCCTTTCCAAAGGTTTACTAAGGTGACTCGTGTATTAAGTTAAGCTAACCAATTTACAATGCAAATGTTACACAGATTACAAAGGGTAAATGAGTTGTATGTTGAAGGAGATAGGCTTTACCCAGACAAAAGTGGAACAGACCTGTGGCAAACTGCAATTAATGACCCGAACACATCTTCCAGAATGAAAAATTCATCTAGTCCTCTAAGGATATATAGCCCAAGCAGAAGAAATTATTCACCACCTTCTACATATCCAAAGTGTCACCAAGCCTATTTATCTGGCAAATAAAGTACTTCCCTTCAGCCTTAATATTTCTGCTACCGCATGGTCCAGAAGTTCTGAGATTTTTTTGCAAGTAGATTTTACAAAGAAAGTGCAATTGTAGGGAACCCGAGAGCTGGGCAGTTGTTGGGCGAAGGAAGGTTGTGGAAAAACAAGGATTCCCCCCCTGCAATAAAAGCAGGGAATAGGGGATAAGAGCAGCCGGTTCCCAGCGCTGGCTTTGCTGGAGACTCTCCGGGCAAGGAAAAAACCCCGACACATCATTTCGTGCCAGCATCTCCTGTCCAGGTAGAAAAGAAAAAGAGCGTGGCTCCCAGGGCCTACTCAGCACTCGGCTTTTGCAAAATCAAAGCAAATAAAAGCGACGGGTTCCTTTCAGGCACGTCGGGGTGGGTCCCTAAAACTTGAGGCACCGACACGCACCGGTCACCGGGTAAAATCCGAACCGTGACATTGAGGGAGGCGATTCACAGTCTGACCACGCGCAACGGGGAGATAAAACCTAACTGTCCCGTTGGAGGTGGCACTGTTTGCTTCATTAATGCATGTAAAGCACTTTTGTGGTCCCCAGGTGGGTTGGGAAGTGTTGTTATAAAACTGGGACTAAATCTGAGATATTCTTCTCCTTGCCCGTAATGGGAATGAACAGAGCAACTGCTAAGCAGACCTTCTACGGTTCAAGTGATTCCGTATTCCTTTACGTTTTACCACCCTATCACTTGTGAATAAACACAGGGAAAACCAACTATGGATGCCACAATTCATTTTAAAGAAAAAAGGTTTCTTTTGCCATAAACACCAACTGCAAATTTTTGCTCTGGATAGGCGCGAGCTAGGGACGCTCTCGGGGAAGGGAGGCAGAGGCGGCCGCACGCCGCGGCTCCCAGGGCGCAGGGAGCAGCCTGGACATGCATCCCACCGTCGGACAGGCCGCCATCCTAATTTCCCTATTCCTGTGTCCTGGTGTGCCCGTAACTCCAAACAGCCCAGGACCCCTTCTTTCAAGAGCAAAGCCCTTCCTCGCCACCGAGTCATGGCTGCGGGGACGGAGCGGCCGTTTGCAGGATCCGGCCGCCTCCCGTCACCCCGGTTTGGCACAAGGAGTTAAGCTGGCGCTGGCTCACCCGCCCGCGCTTATCTGGCGGAGGCAAAGCGCATTGCAATGGGTACATTAACGCCGTCTAGCGAGGCTGGCTCCCAAATCATCTACGGGAGAGCAAATGAGGGGAATTAAGGTGGGAAGCAGGATGCTGCAGCATCAC
>NW_009258884.1:73854-75925 GCF_000687185.1 Egretta garzetta
GCAAGCGCTGCCCTTCTGCTACTGTTTGCTGAACAAAACCAATTCTGTAACTCGGAGCTAACCGGTTAAGCAGCACTCATCATGCCTAATTTACAAAAGAAGGGGCATATTTCAAAATATTTATTCTGCCTTTCCCAGTTGGATTGGCATAAGCATGTGGAAATCTTCGAGGAATCAAACAACTGTTAATCACCTCAAGCTATTCCAGGCTGAGTTTGCTATGTAAGCTGCCGCCCTCTGTTTACACATAAGAAGCAATGACTCAAAGAATCCTATAGAGACGATTTTTTTTCCCTCCTTTTTAACGATAAGGTCTGGCCAAACGGCTTAAAGGGCCCAGCTATTTAGTATTGGAGCTGCACCTTCTCGCCTCCCTCTCTCCCCTGTAATATCCACATTTGTATTCAGCTGGCGAGCGCTGGCGGGATGGGAAGGGGGGGAGGGAGAGGCTGTGGGTTTTGCAGCTCACCCGCCTCGCCGGGCTGCCAGCCCCGCTCTTGGCTCGGGGCCGGAGGCGCACGGATGCTCCCGAGGGCATTGGGTGAACCAGGGCAGGGCCGGTTGTGGCCAGTGGCCGAAGCGGCATCGCGGCCACTCTGCAAAGCTGCGTGGGGTTAACAAATCCCAAACCCACAGCAAAACTTCCCTCTGAAAGGCACCAGAAATGGAATTTCAAGACCCAGCTGCTGCTGAAAGGGGGAACGGAGAGCAGATGCAGCATCTCAGCTGTGCCGTTTGGACCCGCTCCCCTTTCTTGCTTTTCGGGCGGCTGCCACCTGCAGCCCCGGCACCCCTCAGCCCCGGCATCTGGCCGGGCTGACCCCAAACCCCCTCAGCTCCGCGCCTGGAGATGGGGATGAGCCCTCCCCGCCTGCCCCGTTAACGGCAGTCCCCCACGCAGCCTGCGCACAACATCCACCACGTTCCGTGCTTTTTCAAGTCAACCAGGCTCCAGCCCGTTCAAAAGAAAAGCAAAGGCACCGGTGCCCCGCTCGCCTTCCCTTTCATCCGCCTGCCCGCGAGCCACTGCTGCGCGCGTGCGCCCGGCTCTCCCTCGCGCCATGGCACTGGTGCTGAATGCTGATGAGGAATCCTTGGTCCAACCCCAGGCGCTCATTTTCAAGTAATTAACTTGGCACCACCACAGCACACAGCAGATCCGACTTTCCCGACCAGGAGATAACTGAATTAAAAGGCCAGGTGTGGGATTATTTATGGCCAAACTTGCTGCTTCCCCACTCCCAGTTTTAAGTCAGCAAGGATAATTTCACCCGGCCTCCCCGTCCTCCTACCCAGCCTGGGGGCTGACACGTTTCTCGGTCAGGGAGCACGGCGCGTGGGCAGCGGCGGTGGGAATCATAGTTTCATAGAATGTTTTGGGTGGGAAGGGACCCCTCGAGGTCACCCAGCCCAACCCCCCTGCAGGAGCAGGGACACCACAGGGACACCTTGAACCACATCAGGCTGCTCACAGCCCCGTCCAACCTGGTCTTGTAGCAGCCCTGGGATGCTGGAGGGGCCCCTGAGCGCTGCCCTGGGGATGTCCCGTGCCCGAGCTGCCCCCCTCTCCCTGCTGGCAGGGCAGTTTGAGGGAGAGCTGAGGGCTTTTTACCCTTTCTACTGCATTGCCACACTGTACACAACATCACCCACGATCAATATATCCTAGTCCTGAATCTGCACAGAACGGGTGCAGTCCCTGACTCTCTCCAAAGCCGCTCGCAGCTCAGCCAAAGTCAGAGCTCCTGCTTGCTGCCCCAAATCCCCCGTTGCTGTTCCCCTTCCTCCTCCCAAATAAACCCTTGCCTGGAGGCGCAGAGACCTGCGGCTACGGGGAAAGGAGGATGGTGCGGTGGGGAAGAGCAACAAGGATGATGGGGAGACTGGAGCATCTCCCCTACGAGGAAAGGCTGAGGGAGCTGGGCTTGTTCAGCCTGGAGAAGAGAAGGCTGAGAGGGGATCTCATCAACACCTACAAATAGCTCAAGGGTGGGGGTCACGAGGACGCAGCCAGACCCTTCCCAGTGGTGCCCAGCGCCAGGACAAGGGGCCATGGGCACAAACTGAAGCA
>NW_009258884.1:76017-86699 GCF_000687185.1 Egretta garzetta
ACCCACCCCTGCACTGCTGAGATTCTGTGGGAAGTGGTGGGATGGAGAAGCAGGACCTCATGCCTGCTGGGCAGCATCAGCAAGAGCTGGCTTGCTGCTCCCCCCCCCACGGCCGTGTGAAGGCTGCTGCAACGCTACTGCCCCTTGGGCTACGCTGGCAAATGGTTCACAACTGTAAAAACTAGAGTTTTCTGCCTCAAAACCCAAGCCCAAACGGACGGAACAAAAAGAGGTGACAGAGGTGGGCCTCTCCCACCCACCAGCACTGGCGTCTCCCAGCACCAGCACTGCTCCTACTGATGCTCCAGCAGTAATTTCTCCCCAATGCAACCCGAGGTTGTATTTTATCCCAAACACCGGACTTCTCATGCCAGAGCTCGCAGCCCTCCATGCAAATACACCTCTGCAGGCCTGCCAGGACCAACAACAGGAAAGGTAAAACAGTTCCCCAGGGTCAGCGGTGGGGGAAAGACCCCGAAGTCTCCCTTCGCTCGGCTGCTGGCCCGTCCCTCCTCGTTAAGCCGTGCAGAGCTTGGGGTGTGCTGCTTTAGGGCAGAAAGCCGGTCCCCAAAGGAGCACGCGTGCCCACGCTGGTGGGCGAGCAGACACGGCTGCGTCCCCAGCCCCGGGGGCAGCAGCATGAGGATAATGAGTGTTGACATACGAAGATACAGCCAAACCGAAAGCTACATCCTATTTAGCTTTTAATTTGGATGCTCATAGAGTGGATTCTGAAGCCCTGTTCCATCGCCGCTCTTAAAAACGGATCTGACTTACGGGAAACGACCTGATGGGAGCCCGCGTTACTTACAAACTTGACTTGAATACCAGCACCCGCTCCCCTGGATATCCACCCTGCGATCACCTGTGGCACATGTGGGCAGGTCAGCTGGGACCGTGGAGAAGGATCCTGGAGAAGAACCCACTTACTTTATCTGCGGGAAGCCCATGGGTCTGGCCCCAAACTGCGCGGCCAAGACAAGCAGCGAGGACGACACGCTTGTCTTAGCTGCGTAGCTCGGTGCCAGATGTGGCAAACAGAGAGGTGCGCTGCCGAACCTGCCAGAGGCCACCCCAGCACCCCTGCAGGAGGCACCTGGATCGGAGCCGGCATGGAAACCCCATCCATGATCACACCTTCCCTCCCCGACAAACCTCCTCTGGGCAGCTTTGATTCGGGAGCTTTCTGAGCACCTCTTTGAGCGAAGATGCCGGGGCAGAGGGCAGTCGCCGTCTCCGCCTCCCGGCCGGCGTGGGGACAACCCGGGACAGGAGATGCCTTGGTGCCCTCCGCTCTCCCTGGGTCAGTGCCCGGCCATCTCCCCTCCTAACCTGCCCACGGAGCCTTCCCCCAGGTCTTCCTCTCCCACTTTGTTCCCGGCCAATCTTCCAGTTACTGAACTTAATTGGGGAAGGGCAGCTAAAGGTTCGCTACCCGTGGCTCCTGCTAATCGTGTCCCAGATTCCCCCCGGCAGAAACATCAACCAGAAGAAAACAACAACGAGGACGACGACGATCACACGTTACTATTTTCATCTCTTGCTTTTGCTTTCTTCTTTTTAAAAGTAATTCCTGACTCGCAGCCCAGAAGAGGCCCCTGTGATCCCCAGGTAATGGCCTGCCCTCTATGCAGAGTGGAATAGAGTTAGAATGAACGCTCCAGAAACCCTGACAGCCCGTTTAACAAGGTGTCTAACATCCCATTTCCTCTGCACTTCCTCTCTCCTTAATCCTTTTATGCGAAGCTCACTCAGGAGTAAGCACGTGTGAAATTGAGGACTCTCTAATACACATTGCGCGACACGGGCTCACTGAAATGGAGTGTCTCAGCCTTGTTCCGTCAAACAGTGCCAAGAGGAAGCCGACGTTAATCAAAGAGTCTTTTCCATGTGTCCAGGGCCTTGTGCACCCGCAGAGCAAATAAACAGCTTTCCGCTGCCACCACTTTCCCAACGCTTTCATCTTCCTAAAGCTCTGAATTCGACAGGGCAGTTCAGGGAAACAGGAGGGGTGAAAATGGAGAGAAGCAAGGGGCACCACGCACCCAGCCTCCCGACCGCTCCTGCTTCGGGCAGGGGTGTGGAAGGAGTCGGCGGGTTTCAAACCAAGCCTGGATTTTGCAAATAACATCTATGGGCAGCACTGAGCAGCCCCCCCGGCTGCCGAGCCCCGGAGCTGCCGGCCGGCCCAGCCACCAGGTACCCACAGCTCCGGGAGGTCCCCAAAGCATCCCAGGGCACGGGCAACCCCGGGCGGCAGCCTGGTTTGGAGGCCAGGACAAAGCATGCCGCTTTGAGGAATAACACAGAGGATTGGGCTGAGCTCGGAGCCGCTCAGGTCTCCCAAAACTTGGACTGAGCCTGTCCCAAGGATTATTCCCACAGATTATTCCCATGTCTCCCCTGACTTCCAAGTTTCACGCAGCCCGGCTGTGAGGTTTGCTGGTGGCAGTGCTGGGAAGAGCCTGCCAGTCCTGCCTAACCACAGTTGGGGCCAGGCTGGCCCTGCTAATGCCGAGGGGAGTTTGCCGGGGCATCAGGATTGCTTGGGGAGCAGCCCAGCCACACACAAAGTCACCCAGGGAGGCCAAGCTCCTTGCATGGGCTCTGCACGCTGCAAGGCAGCTCAGCACAGAGCATTCACAGAATTATTTTGGCTGGTTTCCGAGGTTTGAGGACCTCAAAAAATATATCCATTGCTATATGTGAGGTGCTTAGGGACATGGTTTAGTGGTGGGATGGCAGGGTTAGGTTAATGGTTGGACTTGATGATCTTAAAGGTGTTTTCCAACCTAGACGATTCTATGATTCTATGATTCTATATTCATTGTAATTAGTGTCATTCCGCAGTGGAAAAACGCTTACAACTTTGCTCAGTGACTTGGATTTTTCAGCAGAAAGCCTTTGCTTTTCAAGAGTAGGGAAAATGAATGCCAGAAAGGAAACCAAATGCCTTCCTGGTAAATTCCCCGGCAATACTTTTACTAGTTTTGTGCATTTTTTAATCACGAGCTACATCCACCTAAGATTTGAGCAATTTACTATTTAACACTGGGTACAGCTAATATCAGGGGGATAATAACGCTGCAATTGCAGGCAGACAGACTTGATCCAATAGGTCTATTATCTCCCCCCGTTACGATGATCCTGTCCTAATTAGGATCTCACACAGACCAGATACACCAGAAGTCAATGACAACTTCATTTATCCAAGGGCTTCGGTCTAGGGAAGCTGTCTGGTGTTTTTAAGTCACCATCAAGTAGGTATCGATTCGGAGAAGTCAGGAAATGATACTTCATTTATGTGCTCTAGCCTGGAGTTTGGGGTGCGGGTTATCACTCGCCGGGCGGCCCCCCAGGGTGCGAGGGCTGAGCTGGGTCCGCGGTTCGCAGGGCGAGTAGTGAAACCCCCTGCTTTCCCTCTTATTCTGCCCAACAGGCTTCCCGAGGGTTAAAATTCACGGTAAATCAACAAACATGCGGATCGATAAGGGATGCAGGGGAGCGATTTGCATCTGGGCTCTCAAACCTCGGCTGGAAGAGGCGCCTGGGACAACGTTGGGGTTGGGTGGGAGGAGAGAGAATCCCCCCAAGCCGCACGGCGGAATGCAGATTACAGCCCTGGAGATGATGAGCAGTGCTAAACCCGGCGCCTAAAAAATAAATAAACACACAATATAAACCCCCAAGTGAATGAGATTTCCGTATTATCATCACACCGTGTAAATGATAGCGTCCCTCCGGATTAGCCGATGGAGAGCGGGCCGGGGCCTTGGAAAGATAAGGCGTTTTTAATCTGCACACATAATCAGCTGAAGGGAAAATATAAAATGCTAATAACAAATTGGAATTCAATCTAAAAAGGATGCAGCAAACACCAGAACCATTTTTCCCTTCTTGCCTTTGGGGAAAAAAAAAAAAGAGCAAACCCCCCCCCCACACACACCCCTGCCAAGCCCCCGGTTTACTCCGCCCCGTACATCCAACTTTATGTTTGAAATGGATCAGTTTACTTGTGGCTAAATATAGAGTGGATCTCCGCATCCCTCGCGAGGTGGAACGCTATAAAAGGTAAGTGGTACAATACATCATCTTAAAAGGTGGCTTATCGGGAGAGGAGGTGGAGGAAATATTGTGCGAGGGACCGGCTGCATCCGAGGCGCAATTGGATTCCATTTTTCCTTTTGAAATAGGGAACGGCAGGTACGTTGCTTAATGCCTGAAAAAAAAAAAATCACATCCGAGCAGGAGGCAGGCAAGGAGGGACGGGCTCCCGCGACGCGGCGGGGAGGCTGGGCCAGCCCAGCCCAGGGCGGTTAAGCGTACGGGTTGAATCATTCCCAATTGCCTCTGTCTACCCGGCTCAGGAACGTACCTTTACGCCACCCCGCAGATCCCACAGCCTCGTCGACAGGCGGGAGCTGGCAACGCTTTTCGCTGCGGCGTCACCCTCGTAGCGAAGCAGCGCAGCCCCCGCGCCGAGGCCGGGAGAGCTCTTTTCCCTATTCAAGCCAGCATAATGTCATATGGAAAGGCAATTTTTCTTCCTAACCGTGGCGATCCCAGGGGCTGCGCCTACACGGCTGCGTTGCTGAAGCAAGTCACATCCCCGGGCAGCGCGGGACGCGGAGCTGGGGGGGGGCTCCGCACCGACCCGGGCCGGGGAGCCACTCCAATTATCAGCCGTGACCTTCCGAATAAGATGAGCGCTTCTGCGTCCACCCCTCAGCAGAGGGACGGGTCTGTCCCCCTGCACAGAACAACGCTGTAACGGCCCAACCCCTCCGTTGTTTAAGCCTTACAGAACATTTCTGAGCAGAATAAAGAGAGACCGCAGATATTTTACGCAGTTTCTGCCTACCCCTTCTCCCCCTAAAGCAGCAGAGCAGCAAGCAAACGCCCTTCCCTCAGATCCCAGCACAGCCCCAGTCCCCAACAGCCCCAGCGCTGCATTCAAGCGGCCAGCGGTCCCCATGAACAGCGCTGCTGTTTGTCATTAGGTTCCAGGATTAACGCCCTGACCTGAAGAGTTGGGGAAGATGCAGCTGAGGTGCTTTTTTGATCCCTTCTGCTGTGGTGTAATGACTGCACCGTATATTAGGAATTAGCCTGTTCAGATCTGTTGGTAACCCCCCCCCCACCCCCCCCACTCCAGCCCAGTCCCCAGTGTGCGGGCGAAGGTTACTCGCAGCCTGAGAAAGGCTCCTCCGCAGCATTTAAGGCTCCTTCTTCCATGTCCCCAGAAAGCCAAGGCACCGTGGCAGTAAAGAAAATCCAGCATCAACGCAGAGATTTGGGGTTAAGCCACAGGCTGCTGCAAACCCCGTAAGCCCCGGTGACAGTACATTTATTTCCTCCCCGCGCCTTTGCTCAGACGCCGTACGCAGGGCAGATTTCCTATTACACGCACGCACACGCGCGCGGCCAAATCCTGTATATTGGGCAGGGAGATTATTGAACAAAAGTAAGTGATAAAAGCACGGGCCAAAAAGATGTGTTATGGTGTTTTCCTTTGAGGCAAAGACAAAGAAGACACTTTGCTGTTTGTTGTGCCAGAGAATCATCTCTGATTGTTTGTGTCACGGTGGCAGATAAGTGCAAAGGAGATAGATGTTCTGTCTCCGAGGCACAGTTCTCATCTGTATAGTATAAATTTATGCCTGCTGGTTGCAAGCCTCATGATTCAGAGCCAGTATATGACTGCGATCAGAGCAGAGGGAAGCCGCTGCTTTCACTCCTGACGTTGATCTGCTTCATTCGTGTTGTCAGGAGGCCCCCAAACAATGTCCCCTCGCCTTAGGGTCGCCCACGCGGCCGTCCCGGGCCAGGGCTGGGCTGCTCCCGCTTCAGCCAAGCTCATTCCACCCAGCTCCGGCAATGGCCTTGCTCAGCGGGGAGGAGCATTTTCCCTTCCCTTCTGGCAGTTTGGGATTCCTTAACCTTCCCATTGCCCAAACCCGAAGCCGCTTCTCCACACGCACAGGCTGGAGAGGAGGAAAACGGCCGGGGAGGCGGCCAGCCCTGTGCTCTGAAAACCCGTCCCCTCCTTCCCACGGCTCTTGGCTGCTGCAGCCGGGTTTGGAGGAGTTATCTGCAGAACAGCAAGGCTGTTCAGTCCGGATTTCAGAAGCCACGTCTAATAGCTGCCTGTTTGTGTTTGAAGTATTCACCGGGGCGCTATCAAGATAAATATATAATCAAAATAATTATATTAAAACTGAGCTGGAAGGCTATCTTGGCTCCAGCATTCACTCATTCGCTCAATACCCCGTTAATTAAGTACACCTTACAGTGCGCTCTGAAGGGTGCCAAAATCAGACCTGGAGAGGTTAATTTGGCAACGGCAAGTTTTTTTTCACGTAGCAGCACACAACTACAGCCGACGCGTATTAACGCTCAGGCAATTAACAGGGACCAGATTTGAGCCCACATCTCCCACACCCTTTTTCATCTCTGTCTCTGGGCTTCACTTCCCGGTGCAACAGGAGCTACACCCAGAGCTTTGCAGCGCTCCCCATCCTTCACCTCCCTCGCACCCGAAGGCTGACGGACCCGAAGGCTGACGGACCCCATTCCTTCCTCTTGGACATGGGTCACATCACTCCTTCCCCCTCCCCTCTCGCTTGTAGGACTCCGAAGAGGTACAAGACCTTTCAAACATATTTTTACCACAAGTACTAAGAGAGGTAGAGGGATGAAAACCATCACCGATTGTTTCAGGACCATTTACAAGGGCTTGGTTTTCCATGTGCTGATGTCTCTGGTGAAATACTGGTAAGCCCTGTGCACCAAGTATGAACGCCAGTAAAGAGAAACCATGAGTTGTGACCATTGCAAGATGAGAAGAGCTTTTCCATGTGAAGAGTATTTCCATGTGCTTCCACCTTTCATAGAATCATAGAATTATAGAATCATAGAATCATAGAAAGGTTTGGGTTGGAAGGGACCCCTAGAGGTCACTCAGCCCAACGCCCCTGCAGGGAGCTGGGACACCAGCTTTCCTGGGCTGCAGACCCTGCCTTTGCTTGGAAGTTCACTCATGTCAGGGTAAGATGTCGAGTTGGAGTGAAATATCACACAGACACCTACGTTTGGGTCTGCTGATGCTAAGAGAGCAGGTCGGGAATGAACGCACGCATGGACAAATGCCCGTGAAATCGCCGTGATGGAGGAGATTTCTCGAAAAGCAAAGGGTGATGGAGGGAGGCCAATAAAGACCCGAAGAATACGTTTCCTTAGGGAAACAGAAGAGCGCAAGAATGGTCCTACCAGGTCAGCCCGAGGTCCACATAGCCCCCTGCTGACGCTGGTCCCACCAGAGGGCGGATGGTTTGCTGCTAAATGAGCATGAGCCCACATGGTGTGGCTGGAGCTGAGGCAAAGACCTGCAGGAAATGCTGGTGCTACACACACACACACGCATGGGGCAAGTACCCCCAGGGCTGTATCAGAATACAGGAGCAAAAAATTGTCACCAGCCGCTGGAAGCAAGCGTGAGAAAAGAGAGAGGGAGAGGGGGAGATCGGAGGAGCCCTTTCTGGACGGAGAACATGTTCCCATGACAAATTCTTTCAAAGCACCAGCATCAGCGAGACCTCCATCCGTCCTCCCCACCCACACGAGGCTGCTGGTAACACTCACGCGGAGGTTGGTCATGCTTTCAGGACTGAAGAGGATGAAAGAACCTCTGGGCTCTGCTCCTGCCTTCCCCTCCAGAGCTGAGTTTATTTATTTGGGGCTGTAAACAACCCCAATTTCCCCCAGCCCCTGATTGCTCAATGGAAACAAGACCAGTATCTTTGCTCATCTCCTTACCCTCCTTCCTGCGGGCGATTACTCACACATCCAGTCCCCTCCCCTGCTTCCCCAGTTTGGAGTGACCGGCCAACAAGGGGATCCCGGAGGAAATGAGCTTTGCTCCCGCCACTGGACAAACTGGAAGGCTGAGGGAAATTAGGGCTGAGCCCAGAAGTTTAATTTCCCCTTGCGATGATCAAGGGACTTCCATTTTTTTTTCTTTTTTTTTTCCCTTTTTGGTACCTCTGAAGTTAGAGGGAATTTAGCCAGAGCCAAAGACAAATGAGAAAGTTCACTGGAGGCTCAGGACATCGCCACAAATCACCTCTGCCAGCGGAGGTTTTATTGCAGGAGGTTCTGGGTTAACCCAACACGGGAGCAGGAGCGCGACCAAGCTTTGCGCAGTCCCTGATTGCCTGCCACCTCCTATTTCTGATATCGGCCCCAAACTCGTCCAGGATTCCCTGGGTACCCACATTCCCCCGAGAGTTTTACAAGCACCAAACCTGAAAAGCAAACTTGTGCTCCCCTCTTTGGGTTGGCAAGCGTTACCAAAACCTTTTTGCACAACACACACATGCCCTACAAGAAGAGCAAGCCAGCAGTTGCTTTGTTGCTTTGCCACAAGGCTCTTGTTGCCAGCTCCGAAATGCCGACGTGAGGGAGAAATCCTCCCAACGCTCCCGTCCCTGAAGTGACCTGCTACTGAGCACATGGGAAAGCCGGGAGCCTGGGCAGAGCTGGGCTCACGTGCTCAGTTTGGACTTGGGGCAATCTCATCTCAGACTTCCCATTCCTGTGCCCCCTTACTGTCGCTGTATCACAGTCGTAGGGACGCGATGGTCTGGGGATGGCTCTGAATCCCAGCGCTCCCATGATGGGGGCTGGAAGAAGCCTGGGAAATTCCTCAGGCCACAAAATATATAAAATATATAAATACTTGTATTTAAAATTACATAAAATGGGGCACAGCCCTGGAGGTGCAGCCCAGCCCTGGTTTGTAATCCCAAACCTCTACTTGCCAGGTCCCCCCCCAGAGCTCATGGGAACTGGGAGATACCTGGGCAATTAAGACCCTGAAGTGGGGACCTGAAAAACAGAACTTCAGTCCCAGCCTCGTCACTTGTTTCCTTTGTAAATCCTTTAACCCACCTCGACATCAGTTTCCCCAAACCTGCAAAGCCGAGAGCGAGCTTCACCTCCTTCCTCTGACACCCAAGTTTAAAATTTGCACTCCTCACACTTCATATGGCTGAAAATCAAAACTTCATGGCATGAGAACAACAGCAGCAACAAAATGCTATTTAGCCTGACCCCAGTTGCAGTTTTTAATTTACTGGCTATTCACCGAATTCACTTTCCAGCGCAGGCAACCAGGAGTGGGACCCTCTAGCGGGGTCCGTCCTTCACCCCCAGACCCAAGGATGCTGCTGGGGCTGGGACATCCGCGCTGGGCACCCCTAACGCCGGCGGGCGAGCGCCTGGGAGAGCGGCGGTGGCAGAAATTAGCAGCAAATCACCACCACCTTGGATGCCAGACACGACTTCTTTGGGAACTTTGCACCTCTTACCCTGGCACCAAGCTCCTCGGAAAGGAGGGGCCGGCTCCCGTGTCGCCTACATTGTCTTAGAAGATTGATTTTCCACCTGCAAAAGTGATCTACATTCTCCCTCCTCTCCTGGATGCCTCAGTCAAAAGAGAAAATGGATCTTTTAAAGATACATGTATCCATCACTATTATTTACATTCTAATATGCGTACGCAGCTCTGCTCCAACAAGGGAAATGTAAATCAGATGGACATCGTTCCCTGAATGCCCTAAAGAGCTCCATTCCCCCTAAATTAGAATAGAAAATGCTCTTTTAAAATGCACCTTTAATATGTAAAAGCTGCTGCATCCTGACTCTAAATAAACCAAACTTGAGCTACATGCCAAATATCTTAGATAAAGGACAGGTAAGATGGTAGTATCTGGCCAAGGAATCGGTCCTAAACAGCTATTTATATTAATGCAAAGAAGGTACAATGTTCTTCCTCTTGATATATGCTGCGGTGGGATATAGTTTTGTCCCACTAGTGAGAATAAAAACGTACAGTTCATGATAGGCAAAGTCACATGTGTGAGATAAAAAGCTCCAACTATAATATATGTCTTCACCATGTATTCTCTTCAGGATTTTCTTTAGATCTTTGGATGACAACAAGAAAACACTTACTCAAGGTTAGACACTGCTCCCCGGGCTTTTTAATAACCATTCCCTATATCCTGGGGGATTGCATCCGTGAAATAAGGCAAACTCAGCTTCAGTTTCTGGACTTGCAGAGGCGAGGCAGAACCCTTACGCGTGCCTTTGTTTCTGTTTCGCCGCGTGTGCGAATGAGCTACGGGCACGGGCTTGGGCTGAGCCCCGGCACGCGGAGGCGATGGTGGCGAGCAGCTCGGCGTTGGTGCCGGCGAAGCCGATGGTCCCTGTGGCAGGAGCGAAGCCCTGGCAGGGATGGCCAGGAGCTGCCCTGCTGGGACACATCCACGCACCCGAGCCACTCTGGCTACCGGAGACGCTTCGGTAGCCCACCAGATTTTGAGGCAAGTTCTGCCTCTTCCTAGTTCTGCAACACGTGGGTAAACCCCAAGGAATTCCCAGGCGCGGGGACTCATTCCGCTCACTGGAGATAATTTTACAGCCTCTGCTCAGAGGAGAAAGCTGGAGCCCTGCCCTCCGCAGCTCGGCACCCTCTGTCCGCGGCCACAGGGGAAGGGGGAGCTGGCCATGGGCGCTGGCAGCCCAGAAGCCAACCCTACCCTGGGCTGCATCAGAAGCGTGGCCAGCGGCGAGGGAGGGGATTGTGCCCCTCTGCTCTGCTCTGGGGAGACCTCCCCTGG
>NW_009258884.1:86952-87418 GCF_000687185.1 Egretta garzetta
CCGAGAGGGGGTGGAGGCCCCATCCCTGGGACCATTCCAGGCCAGGTTGGCCGGGGCTGTGAGCAACCTGATGTGGTTCAAGGTGTCCCTGCTCCTACAGGGGGGTTGGGCTGGGTGACCTCTGGGGGTCCCTTCCCACCCAAACCATTTGATGATTCTATGTGCCCCAGCCCATCTCCAGCAGCTTTTCCAGGAGCGGCCTCTGGGCTCTGGCAGGGCAGGGAATTCCTGGGTGCTGGGGATTCACCAGCTGGGGGAGGTCAGCACCAGACCCTATAAACACCATCAAACTTTACAGACGACCACGAAAACTCACAGTTGCGTTGCCCACACCTATTCAAAGGAGACCCACGCTCATCATAAGACAAAAACCTTGGTTTAAAAGCAAATCCCGCTGTCGTAGCCAGGCGCGGGTGGCAGGGCTGCAGCTGGGGCGGTGCGGCCGAGGGTTCGCACATGCTCCTCG
>NW_009258884.1:88338-89349 GCF_000687185.1 Egretta garzetta
CAGCGTGGGCTGGGGCAGCCGAGCTGGGCACTGCGTCGCTCCCATCCATCCGGGCTTTGTGCCCTGTAAATCCCAAGGGCGCAGACGTACAAGGCGCGGGGATAAAGCCAGGCGCCAGCCCCACCTGAAAGCCTGAATCGTGGCCATGGAACTGGTCCCTCAGCCTGGCTTTTGGTTTGTTTTTTTTTTTGTTCACTGGCCCTTCACACACGCAGTCTTCCTGCTTTGTACGGTGAACGCGCAAAACCACGCGCCCGCAGGGCCGCAGAAAACAAAATTTTATCTTGGAAGCTGACATTTTAGCATCTGACCCTCTGCAGCCCCCAAGCCAGCACGTGACCAGAAACAAATCCCATCCCACCGACGGAGCAAGCGGCCACCGTACACTGCTCACCCCCCTCCGGACTCAGCCCACAGCTTTGGGAGAGGCTGCGGGGAAGGGCTTGGCCCTCTTTGCCCCAGCAGGACGTTGCAATCCCACAAGAGTCAGGATTTCACCAAAATGCAAACTGATTTTAAAAGGGGAGCTACCAAGCTGCCCCCCCTTTCTGCAGTTCAGGCATCCTTTAAGCATCACCTTGTTCCAAACTACTCCAGGGTACCGCGCTGCAAACGCTCCCCCCTTTTTTCTCTCTTACTGCCTACCGATAAATCCACGGCTACACCCTGTGTCCAGCGGCTGCTGCTTTACACCGGGAGGCACAGTGTTAGAATATTCTCAGCTTGATATTGCTTCCAGCCCCAACACAAAGCTCAATCAGGCAGCGAAAACGGGACTGAAGACGAGGTATTCCGGGGATGGTTTTCCTTCTGGGCTGCTGCTTTTTGACATGTCCCCTGGTCCAGCAATAATGCGTTCTCCGCTTTGCATTAAGCAAGACATTAGCCACAGAGGTTTTGCCACCAGCTGAAAGGAAGGGGATTGCCTGGATGCCCGGAGCGGGGAAGGAGAGAGCAAAAGGCAGCCAGGAGCCCTGGGGCAGGGGTGGCCCCGCTGCAATGGCTGGGGGG
>NW_009258884.1:91355-98688 GCF_000687185.1 Egretta garzetta
GTTGCCCAGCGGCTGCTGCTTTACACCGGGAGGCACAGTGTTAGAATATTCTCAGCTTGATATTGCTTCCAGCCCCAACACAAAGCTCAATCAGGCAGCGAAAACGGGACTGAAGACGAGGTATTCCGGGGATGGTTTTCCTTCTGGGCTGCTGCTTTTTGACATGTCCCCTGGTCCAGCAATAATGCGTTCTCCGCTTTGCATTAAGCAAGACATTAGCCACAGAGGTTTTGCCACCAGCTGAAAGGAAGGGGATTGCCTGGATGCCCGGAGCGGGGAAGGAGAGAGCAAAAGGCAGCCAGGAGCCCTGGGGCAGGGGTGGCCCCGCTGCAATGGCGGCGGGAAGGAAGATGCTCTCTGCTCTGTACCTGCCCTGTAGCTCTCTTCCCTGCCGTTCTGAGCCACACAGCCCACCAAAGGCAACTTTGGGCCCTGGCTAATACAAAATGCATCAGACGGTCTCTGCCGTGTGGCCTGGCGGTGCAACCAAGCGGTGCCTCAGCACCTTGCAGCTCCTGCCCGTGCTGGCCGAGGAGGTGAGCCAGAGCTCACCTCTTCTGTTATGGTCTTGGCTTATTATTATCATCACTAAACTTGGTTTGTAATTCAGCAGTGTTAACTGAGCCAGATCACCAGCACTCGGGGGAACAAGCAAGCGTGGCGAGTGACGGCCGGAGAGCAACACCCGCTCGGCATTATGCCGGCATTATAGAATCATCGAATGTTTTGGGTGGGAAGGGACCCCTAGAGGTCACCCAGCCCAACCCCCCTGCAGGAGCAGGGACACCTTGAACCACATCAGGTTGCTCACAGCCCCGTCCAACCTGGCCTGGAATGGTCCCAGGGATGGGGCCTCCACCCCCTCTCGGGGCAACCCCTGCCAGGGTTTCACCACCCTCACAGCAAAGAATTTCTTCCTTAGATCCAGTCTAAACCTCCCCTGCTTCAGTTTAAAGCCATCCCCCCTTGTCCTGTCCCAGAGCAGAGGGGCTCCAGCCCTTGGATCATTTTAGTAGCCCTCCCCTGGCCCCGCTGAGCCGGGATGCTGACCCGCTTACCGGGATGCTGAGGGGTAACACCGGACGGGCCCACAGCAGGGCATCAGCGAGAGCTTCGTGCCGCTGGGCACCTCGGCTTCTCCTCCTACCACCTGATAAACTGACCTATTAAACCCCCAAATCTGTTAAAAAATAGTCAGCTGGCTACATATATCCATCAGGATACAACCCCACGATTAGGACACGTGTTCAGCTATTATCACGGTGACCCGTCAGCTGTAAACGACCCAGGATGTTTTGGAAGAAAAAACAATTTGCTTCCACTATTTACTTCTTTCTCCTGTTCTTGACCCTGCGAGCGTACAAATGTTTTTCTGCGCCTCTGCTGTGAAAGAGACACTCTCATCAAGGAGGAGTAAATCACAATAACAGGGAAATAAACCTTCCCCCGAAATGATGCCCATTTATTTATTTATTTCTCCGCCTTCGCACAAGTCTACATAAAAGTGCATAAATTGTGGCGGCGGCTCGCTGATTAGCAGCCCGGGCTCCGGGCGAGCATCCTCGCCGCACTCCGCTCCGCTCTCCGCGCTGGTGGGACGGCGGCGGCGGGGCACGGCGATGCCGTTCCCCTTTAAATCTAACTCAGGTAATGAAAACGCACAAGAAAATAGTGCGGGTGCATCTGGGAGCAGTAGAAAACAGTTAGATCTTCATAGAGCCATAAAGAAGTAAACAGTAGGCTGCTATGAAGATCTATGGGACCCCGCAGTGCCATTGTCTTCAAAAGGAATTAAAAACAAATTGCTGAGGGCCAGCACATAATTTAGAGACTCACGGCAATTTTATGACTTGCTAATGTTCCTAATTACATGCCCGTGAAAGGCTTAATTAATTGGGGGATGTAGCAAAAAGTGGAGCCTGTGTTTGTTATCATGGTTCCACTGCATTGATTTTAGTGCCTATGGAGAATTTAGGGCCTCTTTATTTGCACAAAGAAAATGCAAGTCTCTCGAAAAAATGCACATTAAGATCAACCCCTCGCTGCTATCTAATATACTTTCCTCTACTTAACCAAAGTGCTTGTAATCATATTTTGTAAATGTTGGTGCCGTTAATTGCATTGTGAGAGAAAATAGGTTCCGCTCGACTGGTCGTGGAGAATTTTATAAAGTTCTTTTCCTGCTCCCAATTTTGAGGACTCTCAGAGAGAGAAAACTCATCCGAAGTTGCCACGGTGGGCAGGGAGCGGTGCCGCTCCGCTTCCCCCCGCCTGCAGGCTGGGCTGGTGGGTGCCGGGGCTGGGCCATCTCCTGCACCCATCCCAGCTCCTGCACCCACCCCAGCTCCTCCACTCGCACCCCCAGCAGGGCTGAGCTTCCCCTGCACCCTTCCAGCCAGGGCTCCCGGCGAGCTCCGGCCCGTGGGAAGCCCGGGGGGAAGGCAGAAGCCTCAGCCCCTGAACCTGCTCGCCCCAGGCCAGGGTTTCACCTTCAGCACCCGCCTACTCCTTCGACCACGCTCAGCGTGTTCGGAGCTCAAGGTTTCGCCGCAACCTTCTAGAGGAAAGGGTTTTTCATGAAATTAAATACAGGGTCGTGCTGCAATCCCTCTTCCCTAAAACGCCGCTGGGATCAGTGCGTGGAATGTCCAAAGCGACCGTCTTCAACCAGAAATAACTTAATGCTGAAGAGCATAAAAACACACAAGAAAAAACGTGGTGTCACAGCGCAGAGAAGCACCGCAGAGCCTCGGCGCGCTGGCGCAACGCGGCTGCGTTCCTGAAGGCTGTAGCAGACATTTGTACTTTTTCACCTTGCAAAAAAAAAAAAAAAAAAAAAAAAAAAACTGTGCCTATTTGATTCTTAGTTAATAACTAGGAGCTGGTACATTTACATACCAAAAGAGCTGATAAAGATGGACAACCGCAGAGCATCGGAAAGCGCCGGTCCAGGGCAGGAAGGGGAGCGGGGCGGCGGGGGGGAGCTGGGCTGGGATTGCCCCTTTCGGGTGAGCAACGCACCCGAGAGCGCTTTTCTCCTCCTCCCGGCACGCGGCCCTGGCCATGGGTTGTCACCCATGAGGGGTCCCCATGCCAGGAGCAGTGGCTGGGGTAGGGACGGGCAAGGGGTCCTCCCGAGGGGGGGTGGCTGCCATGCACAGCCCACGCTGGGACCCCCAGAGCAGGCGCTGGCTCGGCCGTGCCGCGGGAGCGCGCTTCAATGACACGAATTATTTCGCTGAGATTAGAAATCGCTTGATTCCAGAAGCTTAAAACCAGCGTTTCCATCTACTAATGAACGAAGCTTTCTCCTTTCACCACTTAGAGGTTTTTTCCCCCTTAAAGGCGGGTGAGAACTTCCCGCTCCCGGCGGCTGCGGAGCTGAGAACGCCAGGGCAGCCGCAGCCTTTACCAGCCCCAGTGGGCTCGGTAAAACAGCGCAGCCCAGGAATGGAAAGTCCAAGCACCAGCCCCTGGATAGAGGAATCTTCCCAGCAGGGCAGAGCTGTTTGCCTTTGCTCCACGCAGGAGCATCGCCTGTTGCATCGACGCACGCACCTACCCAGAAGGAGATGGTGGCCGGGTGCGAGCCCGCACGCACGGGCTGTGTCTAACCCATGCCTCTCCGAGAGGATTTACGAGGAGCGAGGAAGCATTTCTCAGGGCACTACAGAGTGGAGCGTGAGTATCTGCAGCGGGAACCCCCAGGACGGTGCGTGCCACCCAGCCACGTCCCCCGGCCACGTCCCCGAGCCCGGCTGGGGGGGCATCGCCGCCTGCCTGCTGGGCATCCCTGCCCGGGCATCCCCGCAAGCCTTGACCACGTGGCCTCTTTCCCAAAGTAAAACAAGACAAATAAAGCTTGCTATTTCTGCTAAGTTGTCCGAATCCAAATTTAGATTACGGTAAAAAAACGCAAAGATATTTTTTAACATCTCGCATTGTGATTGGAATTACAATCTCCGCTCCAAAGGAAGCACAGCGATACCGGGCCAGGGCGGCTCGGGAGAGCTCTCCGTCCGGGGTCCATCCAGTGCCGATACCCAGAGCAAACCGAGGAGGGGACTGGCTGCACGTGAGCGGCAAGGGCCAGCGCCAGCAGCCCTGGCCCCCCTGGGAAGCCAAGCGAAAAGTGGGAAGAAAACTGCAAGAGGCAGCTCCAGCTCTTGGCGTCCTTCCACGTTGGGTCAGGCGGGCCGGTGTCGGTCAGACAAAGAGAGAAATTTGGGATAGGGGGTATGGTGGGGACGACGCTCCTGAATAATCACTAAATTGCCAGGGGTGCAGGGTTGGGGCGATGGCCAGAAGGAGCTGGGGCAGCCCCCTTGCTGCCCTCCTCCTCCGTGCGCCTGCATTTCCTCGCAGCAACGCAGCAACGAGGGCAGGGGGGGGGGGAATAGAAGGCAAAGCCAAGTTTGTCTGCTGCTCTTGAGAAAAGGAGACGTCTCTCGAAATATAGTTGGTGCTTTGACGATAAGACCTTTGACAGAAACATGAATGACATGACTACTTTGATCTCTAGTCTCAGAAGCTTCAACAGCAATTATGAGTCAAGAGGGGTGAATATGGGCAGCAGCTAAAGCAATGCCCCGGAGGGTGGTGATACAGTAATTAGAGACAAAACCCCCAGCATCTCTGCCTGCGCCGCGCGCGTGAACCGGGGAGGAGATGGGCCAGAGGGAAGCTTCATGAAAAAAACAACTCGTATTCTTCTGAGAGACGTAAAATCGACAAGACTTTATACATTTCAAAGCAAAGCTCTTCAAAGACAGGTAAAATGCTAATTCTGCTAATGTAGGGTTTTATGTATATGCTCTGAAAAGGTAAAGCAAATTAATCACCAGCTTTACCCCCTAATATATATCTGTGTTACAAATATATTACAGCATGTCAGATCTAAGGAGATATATCTGAACAGCGGTGGTTAAAAGAGCATTTCCCTTTTCATGCTCTAATACAGTTATTTTGATCTCTCAGTCTTCATATTTTTTGTTCTCATCAAAGGAACGATGGTGCCAGAGATTAGGATGTTATTTATTTCCCTCTCACTGTCCTACACCCATGTTAATCACTTCTAGTGTCAACAGCTCCAGCGGTGCCGGCAGCACCGGCGCGAGGCCGGCCACGCTGCCCGTGCCCCCCTCCCTGCGCCGCCCCGCTGCCCACCCGGCACCACCACCCCTTAGGGTCACCTCCAAAATCCATCCCCCGACCTTCAAAAGCTGATGGAAATGCAAATGGAGGGCAGGGAGGGGACGGAGGCGCCTGCCGGGCAGAGGGACGGTGCCGGGGAGGCACAGCCCTGCGCCCGGGCGGCAGCGATGCCCAGCTCAGCCTTCTGCATCCCTGAGGGAACTGGGAGAACAAAACGCTGTTTGCGTGGCAGTTAGCCAGAAATCCCTGCTCCAAATGATGTTCAAGACCAGGGAAATGGGGAACGCAAAGAAAGAAGGAGGCACGGGGACAGGAGACGGTGACCCGGGAGGTGCTGCCCAGTTCCAGGACATCTCAGCCCAGTCCAGCCAGGTCCCTCCTGTTCATGACGAGACGCCTAATCCTGCTCACCCGAAAGCCCGCTGTCAGAGCAGAGCTGACCCGTTGCTTTCTAGCTGTCTCCTGTGAGGCTCCGCTCCTCTCCGCTGGCCCGGGCCACCCTGGAGAATTCGGCGTTCGGGTGTTTCTGTGAGTCAGGACAGAGTCCCGCTTTCCTGGCTTGTTTTCAGACACCTCCCCCTGAATTTGCACCCGCGTTTCCAGGGCACGTCTGCGTTTGGCCAGCCCTCACACCTCTGACTTCGAAGCACATCCCAGGTTTAGGCATGCACTGAAACGTCGCCTCCAACACGGCGTTACAGGCTTGGCTTCGGAAATGTGCATTGCCTCCAGACACTGCGGCTCCTTTCCCCCCCAGGTTCTCCCTGCAGAGTCCCTGGGAATTAAGCTCCCGCGTCCGACAGACACAGGGCTCCAGGCCGGAGCCCAGTGTGGCTCCTTACCCGAAACTAAACACGGCTGGGGGCAGACAAAGGAGGGAAAGGGATGCAGCCGAGAGCTCAGCTCCACGCACCGCTCCCACCGGGGAAGCTGCTCGGCCGAAATGCCCATCCTACAGCTGCAGGGGTTAATGATGCTGATTCTCCTACATGGAACTGCACCTCGGTCAGGATGGGCAGGGCTGGAAAAGTTTAGGCTGTTGTGAGAAGGGCTGAACTTTGCTCTGGGGAAGTTACCCCCAGAGCCCACGCGGGCAATAACGTACGAACCTGCTTTAGCAGAAGGGTTGGACAAGACGATCTCCCGAGGTCCCTTCCAACCCTTGCCGTTCTGGGATTCTGTGTGCTCAGGATAACAGGACGCCTTTGCGTTTTTTTGAGCAACGCAACAGCACTAGGGCTCCTACCCTGCCGGTAGCATCGGTCACGCTGTGCCGGAGTCCCCGTGTGCCATCCTGGCTCTTCAACCAGCACCTCCTGGGGTTTGGGCACATGGTTACTCAGGCTTGAGCGGGGTCTGTGCACCCCGGCTTGCCAGGCTGCTGCATCCCCACAGGGGTTTGCTCTCAGGTGGCGGGTCCATGCGGAGCGGAGGCTCTGCCCCAGCCCGGTGCGGGCAGACTGGGAGAGCTGCCTGCCACAGGCCTCTGCAGCGGGACGGTAACGGCAGCAGCGCTGTTGAGACGCTGCTTTAAAGGACCATGGGGGATTCGAGAGCTTAAAGACCAAGATAGAAAGCCGTTGGCAACGTTTGCGACTAACTCACCGAGCTGAAGGGCTAGAGGATGTACACGTTAAGGGCAGAAGATGGTGATCTGCAGGTATCTCCCTAATTATTTGCAGAGATTAACTGAGCGGATGCACTTCAGGCATAACTAATCCTTGAGAGGCAAGGAGCGGGAAAAGACTGCAGGAGCTAATGTCTTTGGAATAGGTTAAACCAGTGACATTGCCCACCATCAGCATTGTGTTCCTTGCCTTTAAAATGCTGACACTTACAGGTTTGATGGTAACTAGGCTGCGTAGGGGCACCTTTGCTTTCACATCAGATCTGCTGACATGAACAAGAGTCGATTCAGATGGGCATCCAAACATTAAAGTCCTTCCCTATTTCCATAAAATGATTGGCAGGATGCCTACTGCTAGCGGCTGGTAACGCCGCTGATAAATGGCATCTTGATAAAAACTTGGGGCTGTTTTAAGAAAAAAAAAAACAAAAACCCCAAACCATACTCATATTCTAATTCACTCAGCTTCTGGCAGATGAGATGCCTCATCTCTAAAAATTAGATCCACCCAGTACCTTTGCTGCTTGTACCTAGAGAAAGCAGCATCCAGCG
>NW_009258884.1:99017-110357 GCF_000687185.1 Egretta garzetta
TGGCACTGAAAACGTCCATCTGGGTACTCAGCAGAAAGTACCAAAAATACGGTAAAGATCATCCCTAGGAAAAGAAAAAAGGATTTTTCCTTTCCAGGTCCTGAACTGTTGAAGCTTTCCAAGGAGCCCTGCGGGTAAAATCCAGCCGGAGCAGCTGAAAACCAGGGTCATTTCTAAGACGCAGAGACCCGACCCATGGAACCAGTTCCATCCTGCAACTTAACTGTTAACAAACGCATAATTCTCAGAGAGAAAAAAGGGGACTGCACAGATCTCTTGCTGCTGATCCCCAGCTAATCCATCAGGAGATCAACCCAGGTAAAAGGGGGGGGGGAAGATGATTTCAAGCTCTAATAATATTATGATTCAGTTTCTGTAGCTTTTTTTAAGCACTTAATTCTAGGTATTTTTCTTAACTTCAGGTTTAAAAATGACTTCTAAAACGGATCTGAATGTTATAATGGGAACTTTTTACCCCCAGAGATCAAATATCTCCTCCTCTCGCACATCTGCATTTCAAGTAATGCAAAAATCCTGTGAGCTGGGAGGCGCTGCCGGGCTCCCTGGCGATGCAGGCACGTTGGGGACCCAGATCTCACCTGAAAATAGGTGCAGGGCAAGGTGACGCCTACGGCCGTTCACTGCTTGCTCTTTTAAAACAATGTTCTATCACCCTGCGGTGTATGAGAAGGAGCGGAGCAACGCAGGGCAATGCCAGGGCGGGGAACCCTCCTCGTCCTGAGCAGGCAAGCAGCGCCCATCGGCCCTCGCCCACCGCGGCCGTACCGCACCCCCTTTGCCGGACACCGGCACAACGCAGAGCAAGAGCTCGATAAAGATTGGGGAGGCGGTGGTCAAGCGTTCTGCAGGGCATCCCGTTCTCCTGGATGTGAAAAGGGGTTCGCTGTTAGAATTCCTTAAATAGCTTTAAAAGTCTCAACAACAGTAAATGGGGACCGACAGCGGCTGCCGGGCCTCGCTCTGCCTCTGCGGTATCACCAACTTCATTTTCTCGCATAAAAGTCACCTAATGACCTTGTGATGCACCCAAGGGTGAACAGAAGGGTTCAGAAACATCCCCTGCCTGCACGATGGCGACGGTCGCAGACAAGGACAACCCAGCAAAGCCTCCAAGAGTCACGGTTTGCTGCTGCTCAGAACAACCCGAGTACGGACGGACCCTAACAGACCAGCTCGCTTAAACCAGCCTGCGACTGACGGAGCTGCTGCCCGCCCCTTCCCCTTCCCGCCTGGGAGCTGCCTCCAGATGTGCTGCCAGCTGTGGTGACACCGGCGCCGAGGCTGACCTAACACATCTGACCGCAAGGACGTGGCCGCCCCAGCCATGCGAGCATCCCCACGCCCAACGAGCAAAGGTCCCGCAGGGCTCCCGTGCCCGGCGCTGTGCACGCCGGCAGAGCAGCACTGGTCTGTAACCGCAGCTCGGAGACACGGATCATCAGGAAAACAACCAGATCCAGGCACTGAGACCCCCCCCAGCACCAAGGCAGAGCGGACCAGACCACCGAGAGCCTCCAGGCTGCCCAAGGACAGCGTTAACGCCGTCCCTCTCCATTGCTTCTCGCCTCCTTGGGACGGCTCGGGGTTCCTGAGCAACTCCTCTGCCCCAAGGTTGGTTGTTCGTAAGCACCACCATAACGAACGCAATTAAGAGCGGTGACATCCTTACCTTGATTCCCGTCACGGTCCGCTGGAAGTTGCTTTGAGAGCTGGGGTTTCAAACCTGCTTGGCCACCATGTGATCTGACATCGCGGAGAATTTACTGTGGAAACAAAAAACCCCACAAGTGTGAAATGCGACTGTCGATAAAGTAATCCTCAGCAATCAGACAAAATTAATTGTGTGAACATCATTGATCAAACCTACTTAATACATTGGGTTTGTAGAAAGCTGGAATGTAATTTCATTACCAATCTGCTCCATCCTAATGAAATTTCTAATAACACTCTAATTTTGATTTCGGTTAAGGAGAGAATGATGGAAATTTTCTTTTGCTTCTCTTGTAAGGTTTTATTTTATTGGTTTTCTGCAATACCGGGGACACTAATTTTTTTTTTAATTTGACGTTTTATTAGCAGGGGGGTTTAATATAACAACACAGATAAAAAAACAAAATTGCAAAACGGACAAACCTTACAGAAATCGAATTGATGTCAAAATTAAGGAGGCCCGTTTTAAAGAAATGGATTGATTTTATGAGTGGTGATTTGGGCTTTTTTAGGGTTGTGGGTTTTTGTTTGGTTTTTTTTTTTTTTTTTTTCTTTTCTAGTTCGCAGCCCCTTTTAGCTGTAGTTCTCACGGAACAATGCCAGAGGAGCTCGGCCGCACGGGAGAGGCACCAACATGCCCATGTTCCTAATGGGTAGATTAGGGCGAGAAGACGCTGGCCCCAGTCACATCAGTGGCAAGGCTCCCGTTAATTTGGCCATGGCCAAGATTTCACCCTTTGGGTCAAGTTTCCAAAGGCACCATTCAGGCTTTCAGGCTCGGTTGTGTGGGTGCAAAGAGAGGGGTTAGAGGTTAATCAAATCAGGAGCGCCGGAGCAGCCGGTGGGTAACCAAACGGCGGCGCTTGGGACGTGCGGTGCCTGTGCTACCTGGGAGCCCCATCCCGGGAGGAAGGGGTGCGGAGGGGGCCTCGGGGCTGCCTGCCCCTTCCTGCCCCGGCTGCTCCGCGCCTAGCAGACAAATTCCCAGATTGGGGCAGAGCAAAATGCGAAAATTAAAACAGGGGACCAGTGGAAATCCAACTGACAGACCCAAGGGTTCAAGCGGCAAGCAAGCCACCGAGGGGGACGGCCCCCCCTGCTGCTCCGCGCCCCTGGCCTCCGAGGGGAGCGGGTGCTGCTGTACGGCAGCGGGAGAGCCAGGAGAGACCGGCGGCCGAGGGACAGGTCCCCAGCTTCGTACCGGCCGAGGGTACGCCGCCACCGACGGGAGACAGCAGCTATCCCTGCGGGCTGCCCGGGGCTCGGGGCTGCTGCGCTCACGCCGCCGGTGAGGCTGGAGCCTGCAGCCTTCTGCAAAATGCATTTCACTGAGGGCCAGGGAAAAGCCTGGAAAAAACCACTGTTTTGCTGCTTTTTGTGCTGCCAAGTGCTGAAAATGAACAGCGCTTGCCTCCAGCACACATGAGAGGGCAAACCCTGCTCTTGGGGCACCTGGGTCCTACCGATGGGCTCGTCTGGCAAACGTCTCCCTGGCCAGAAGCCACCGGCGGTGGGATCTGTGTTTAAACGCGGAGGCGGCGCAGGATGCACGCTAGCGGGCTGCAGACATTCGGGGGGCTCTGGGGGACGGGACGGGAGGCGGCGAGCAGACAAGGGAGCACGGGGCGTGCGTGCTTGCTGCAGGAAGGCGATGCTCTTTGACTACTGAACTGGTGCCTATCTCTGGTATTTCCATTTTCAGTAATCTGATGTGTTTTGGTGATTTATTCATGACTGGTGTAGTGAAAAATTGGAAAAGGCGAGTGGGATAGCCATGGCCTGGAGATCCAGCATCTGATTGAGGCTACAACTGAATTACTGTCAGAGGCATCATGCAAGGTTTACTCCAGCGAATGTGAAGTTGAATCTTTATATTAATAAGTGAACATGAACTATCAGAGAGACTGGCATATGTCTGCTGCCGGGCAGGTCTGCAAAGAAGCTGTCAGATCAACAGGAGACCAGAGCAGGCAAACAGAGGAGCTCTGGTGCCTCCCTTCATGCGCTACCGAGGTGTCTGCGGGCGTTCGTCGGAGCGGCGGAGGGGAGGCTTTGCTAACGGACAGGACAGCTAAAGGGGCTACGGCAGGCAAAGCTGCCTCGCCTGTAACACATACGAAATTGCTTGGGTGAAGGCATACGGGGGAGCCGTGGCTTTCGCTCCGTCACTTAAGCACACGGGAAAATCTTGCCCCTTGTTCAGGCGACGCTGCTAAAACACAGCCGCCGAGCGCGAGGGACGCACGCTCCTACGGCACGTCAAAGCCGGGTCTAACGAGAAACGCCACTTCAAAAAAGCGACAGTCCCCGAGAACCGTGACTCGGGGAGATGCCGGTAACATCAGCCAAACCCAGGAAGCCCAAACCTACAGCACATGCTCTACGGAAGGGATTATTTTTGCCCTGCTTCCAGAGAGCAAAAGGAAAACGCCGCGCTCAGTGCTGATCACGGGCCCCGGGGCCTGTCCCTTTCAGAGCCAGCCCACGCTAATTCTCACATCAAGTACAAGAAAGCACTTTCCATCCTGGCTTCCAACCTGCTGGGTGTAAAAGGGAGGTGAGGAAATGCCCCTTTCCACAAAGATCCCCTCCAAATCTGCACTTACGGGAAAACGAAACAAAGCAGCGACTAATCCAAAGGAGGTTAAAAAAAAAATAAAAATAAGGGAAGAAGAAGGGCAGCGGCAGAGGAGGAAGCCGAACGCTGCGTTGCAGTAGCATCTCGCCGTTCTTCATAATTACAGTTTCAATTCCACATCCAGCTTCCCGCCTAATTACTGCCCCGCGGTTGGTGTGCACAGACTCAAGAGCAGCAGGGATTTTTATTTTGCTCCCACTGATCAACTCCTTGGCTCCTCATTACCGAGCGCTCACTTCGGGGTCCATTAGGCAACCCGCCGCCCTCCACCAGCCCTGCAGACGCCATGGGGCATCGCACGTCCTGGACCTGCCTTGTAGGCACCACCAGACCCGCCGGCCTGGGGTGCCTGAAGCCGGGAGAAGGGACGGTCCCCACAAACATTGCGGTATGTACCCCGGGGCTCTTGGACACCTGGGACAGGGGTTTCTCCATCCCTGCTCACTCTGGACTGCTGCTGTGGAAGGTTCTCCTGGATATCCCCAGGTTTCGCCGGGAAAGAGCCACCAACATCTGAATCTGGGCCGCGAGCTCCGCGTTGCGGGAAGCAGACCTAAGCCTTCACGTCAGAAAACCGAGTGCTGAGTTGGGTTTTGATCTTTTGACTTCCAGTTTCGGGGCAACTAGATTTAACCTGCCTACGGTTTTGTTCCAGGTCTCCTCTGGACCTGCCCAGGTTGTGTTTGAAGCTCAACCTTGTGAGCTCCTCCTGCCACCCCTGAGCGAGAGCCGCCAGGGAAGGAGAGCTGAGGTTGGCCGTGCCTCGGCGGTGGCCGTGCACCAGACCGCCCGCACAGCAAACACCCCTCTTGGAGAGGAGATGCCTCCTATTTTGTTTGGGGGGTTTTAATCCTTCTCCTGCTTTCTCTGCAGCCCGGTTGCGCTTTGCTAATCGTTAATGGCATTGCCGTCTTTGGCAAGAAGCAGAAAAGGGGCGTTCTTCTACCAGAACACAGGAGAGCTGATCTCCTAATAATTTATGGCTTGGACAAAGTTGCAGAGCAGCAACCAAGTATGCAGGAAAGGTTGGGGTGAAAAATTATTTACAAAGTGAATGCCCTGAAGACACTTGTACTGGACAACAATTACGGCACCTTAATTAACTGAAATTTAGTTCACCCGTCGACTGAGGCATGTCCAGTGCTAAAGTTATGCCACTGCTGCTGTCTACTACTGGTTAATGAATATAAATCAGATGGTTTATAGTTAGTGAACATGTAATAGGGTTGCAATGAGTTGAATTCCAATGCAAAATGCCTGAGGATAGGAACATGCCATCCATAAAATATATACAAATAACAGATTTACATTTCTACGAGGAAAAAAACAAAGCTATCCTCCCATCTTGGGATTCTCCCAGCTTGACAGACCTGTGCTCCAGTTCTCCGACAAGACACGGGATCGGTAAGAAGGAATTTAAGAGTCTGGACACCCAAGGTGCAGTTAATTAGGTGCCAAAACTCTTCTGTGTCCTCCATGTTCCCTTCCCAGCCATTGAGCCCTGTCCTATGGGTTCGCCATGTGCCCGTTCAGTGCTGCTGGGGAGCAGAGCCCGAGGGGCCGGCGCGCTGAAGGTGACTCCTGAAGCTGTAGAGCAGACGGCGCAGCTCCCAGAGCCCAAGCCAGAGGCGACCGGGGCCATGGCAAAGAGAAGCGCTGCCTTTGCTGGGTTTTGCCTCAAAGCCTGGGGCCAGAAGGGGAAAGCAAGGCTGTGCTTTTGCTATAGCTCCTTTTGGATGAGACTTTAGTGATATCGAAAGGAAAAAGCAGACAGCTAAGGCTCCGTCTCCAAGAGGTAATTCAGGTTAAAAAAAAAAAAAAAAATACACCCTTCTGCAGTCAGTCATGAGTGCAGGTTGGAAGCAAGCAAGCAAGCAAGCAAATCTCTCCAAGTTTCTTACTTGAAAAATAACCTTTACTTTGTGCCAGTTACGTGCTGGCAGGAGCAGCTCTGGCCAGAGAGCCCTGGTAGCTCGGTAAATCTTTGCCCAGCCTTCGCATCATCCAAGATGTTCAGCTCCAGGCCAGGGCTGGGAGACTGCTGATAGTTGGGGTGCACTGCAAAGGAGCCTCTCACCCCCCTCCTGGCACAGAAAGCTCCTTCGGGTCATTCTGTGCTGGACTGCCTAGAAGGTGACGTGCCCCAAATCGCCGCTCCCGGGGAGCTGTCGGCCAGGGGTCTCAGGGAGGCACCAAGCCTGAGGCAGGGACGGCCATCAAAAAGAATCTCAGTGTTAAAAAACCCCGGTCTCAGCTCTTTACGTTTCCTTGCTGCAGAAGCAAGAAATTGTGGACTTTATTTATTGCACAAATTAGGTACAAGAAAATTATTTTCTTAATGTGAGACTTGATGAATGTTCTCAACTCTCCACCCTGCTAGGAAGAGGGGGTTACAATGAAAATTATTTACAAAGCATGTGCTACCCTGCAGAGTTATTTATTCAGGCAGGGGATGTTTCCGCAGATTTTGTTGACAAAGGCAAATCAAATTACATTTTTGCGAACATTACAACAAGCATCTTGATTTGATATGGACATCAGCCGCCTCCTGACAAAGCCTGGGAAGCAGCTCTGGCCCAGCACCCTCCCGGCACCTACAAAGGTGGTCATTTTTAGCATTAGGGAACAGATGGATAAAATGCTCTGCAAGCTGTTCATGCGCTTCTAAATACTGATTCAAAGTTTTTTGTGCCTTTCAAATGGATAAAATTTGTTGTCAGTCCAGCACCCAGATTAAAGAAGGTTAACGACTGCAGGAGTAAGGCGAGCTCTCAAGAGACCCCGCAAGCCCCCGGCCGGGCCCCTCCGTGCAGCCCCAAAATGCAAAGGCAGGACCGGAGCCTGGTCCCCACCGGGCTCAGAAGAGCCCTGCCTGCGCTGAAAACGCACGCACGGCTGTACCCACACGAGTCTGCGTGTATACGTTCAGCATATAACGTATGTATAGTAAGAGGGGACGGCGTGCCAACATAGGCTCCCAAATCTATATAGAATCACAGAATCCTTTGGGTTGGAAAAGCCCTTTCAGATCACCAAGCCCACCCGTTCCCCTACCCCTGCCATCCCACCCCCAAACCCTGGCCCTCAGCACCGCATCTGCCTGACCTTTAAATCCCCCCAGGGATGGGGACTCGACCCCTTCCCTGGGCAGCCCCTTCCAGTGCTTGACAGCCCTTTCGGGGAAGAAATTTTTCCTAATGTCCAACCTAACCCTGCCCTGGCACAACTTGAGGCCGTTTCCTCTGCTGGTCGAGTCCCAGCCAAGCCCCATCATGCTGAACCACCTTGCAGAGTACAGATCCCACACAATTCAATGGCGTTTTTAATCCGATTATTGTTATTATCTTGAAATGACTAATTTCCGCCAGAGGATGCGGGAACGGAATCCCTGGCGGAAGCTCCTTTCTGAGCGGGAGCGGGGAGCTGGGTGCGAATGTGCTGCCTTCACCTGCAGCCCCTCTGCCGGCGGGGAAGAAATGCTGCTGCAGGATTAGGGCTAGGATTTTTTCCCAGGGATTACACTCTTTACGGATGTCTGCATATAATATCACGACACAGCTTCTCCCCACCTCCTCTGTGCATTAACCAACCCCCCTCCCCATAGGCACAGTAACTTGCTGTATGTTTTTACGGCAATGGGGTTGCAGATGGCGTCGGCAAGCGCCCAGGGAGGCCAGCAGGCAGCCCCACTGCCGACGAAGGGACCTCAGACCTGGGAACACGAAGGGCATGGAGGAACAAGGTTTCGGTAAAAAACAGTAGGTAAAAAAAGTTGAACTGGGTCTGGAGCCCTGCGCCCAGCTCTGGAGCCCTCAGCACAAGGAGGACATGGACCTGTTGGAGTGGGGCCAGGGGAGGGCTACTAAAATGATCCGAGGGGCTACTAAACTGATCTGAGGGCTGGAGCCCCTCTGCTCTGAGGCCAGGCTGGGAGAGTTGGGGGTGTTCAGCCTGGAGAAGAGAAGGCTGCAGGCAGAGCTGAGTGCGGCCGGTCAGGGCTTCAAGGGGGCGACAAGCTTTTTAGTAGGGCCAGCTGGGACAGGACAAGGGGGGATGGCTTTAAACTGAACCAGGGGAGGTTTAGACTGGGTCTAAGGAAGAAATTCTTTCCAGTGAGGGTGGTGAAACCCTGGCAGGGGGTGCCCCGAGAGGGGGGGGAGGCCCCAACCCTGGGACCATTCCAGGCCAGGTTGGCCGGGGCTGGGAGCAACCTGGTGTGGTTCAAGGTGTCCCTGCTACTGCAGGGGGGTTGGGCTGGGTGACCTCTGGGGGTCCCTTCCCACCCAAACCATTCTGTGATTCTACGATTCTATAAACATCTATTTTTCACCCTCTGCAGTGTGGCTACTGTGTCAACACGTACGCATGTTGGGCAAACCAGTGTTACTCGTATGGCATGAGTTATTTCTTAAGAACAAGATAAAATGCAGCTTCACAAAGGGAAAATACAGACACGAAGGGCTCTTCCCTACAGCAGAGAAAGTCACAGCATGAACCCATAGCTAGGAGTCCAGGCTCGGCAAACTCATACAAGAAAAGGAGGTACAGATTATGAACAGCACGATCAGCAAAGCCCATGGACCACGCTCTACGAGAAGGATGGATTCCCACCTCTCGCTATCTCTTACTCGAGCCGAGGTTGCCCATCGAGCACAAACCCTCTGGTACAATACAGGCTACTGGTCTCAAAATACAACATAACAAGGAAATCATGTAAATGTTTGTGATACGTAAAGACAGATGAGATAATCTGTAGATCCTCTCAGGATTAAAAACATCTGAGTATTTTGTGCCCTGCTGCAGCATGGGCATTTCTGGCAGGAGAAAACCCAGGAGCTCATCATTAGCCTGAGATCTGAGCTCTCTGTCCACAGCTGCCGGGTCAGGAAGGGTTTGGGAAGCACACAAAATGCCACTTGGACTCGCGATGTGGTTTCTCACATTATGAAGAAATGGTTTGGAACTCCTCACTACCAGGAAAAAATCACTTTAGCGCAACGTCGCTGATCCCCTCTGATTAAACCTGTGGGTCTTAAACTTGGTCTTCAATCAGGTCTTTGAGAAGTCCCAACAGATTACAACATCCCTATGCTTAGCCATCATAATGACTTGCAAGTGATTAGCTTAACCAGCATTTCACCCAATTCAATTTCCATGGATGGCCTATACGTACCAAGAAAGACGTTCACATTAATTTTTACATAATTAAATCAGGAATGACCCCAGTGCCGATGAAATAAAACCTCAATTCTTCCTGGGCTGCACAGTGCTTGTCTCGGCTTTAACCCTCAGAACACGAGACCGACTCAGCTGGAAGGGACGGATCCAGCTCCGGCCCCGCTCCCGCTCTCCCTGCCTCCTCCAGCCCCTTCGCCCTCCCCAGGTTGAGTCACCCCAACGTCTGTCACCTGCCCCGCTCCCAATTCCCCGGCACGGGACCAGAAAGGCCCCTCGCACAGACAATCGTCGTGTTCACCACTTCAACTTTTATAGGATGACACGTGCGTTTTCTGGGAAAAGCCTTAGCAAGCAGGGCAACGACACAACAAGCCGTTGACAAGCGATGGCCTAACCATGGGAGAGGGACTGGAGCTTTGCGATGGCCGAGGAGCATCCAGTCCCGGCACCCATCTGCTGCCGTGAGCCCCAATTCATTTCTCAGGCCAAATGGCGTCCCGCAGAAGGCAGTCCTCGAAATCACAGCAACAGTCGCCGCACGGAGACGGCGAGCGTGAGCCATGGCATCTCCTTGGGACTTGGAAAGACAAACAGGAGACGCAAGGGGGAAGGCCAGGTCTTCCCGCAGGTCCCCTCCCAGAGCAGCAGGTCCCTCCCAGGAGGAGACGACCTCCCGTCCTTGGCAGCCCGTCCCAGCAGCTCCACAAACCTCTTGGCCCCGCTGCCTGCTCCCGCCGCTCGGTGCCCGGGGTCCTGACCACACGCCGGGACGTGACATCGGACTATGCAAACTAATGAGGATAATTACGGCGCGTTTCGTTAAACAATCCCCCTCTGAAGGCGGCAGCGATTACTCACTTCTACTGTAATTTTAATTGGTGGGCAAACATGATCTTTGTAGAGACAAAGCCTCATTCTTCTCTCTCTTGTAACAGTTTAAATCAATACTAACCCGGGGCTGCTTGGAAATATTTAATGAAAACTGTTTTGACAGAAAATTGGATTCCTGATGAGGCAAAATATTTGTTTTCAAAGTTTCGCTTTGTTGAAAAGGCAAAACTTTGGACTGAAAGGTCAAACCGCACAGCGCGGCCATCGCCCTCGTGCATCCTTTGCTGCCGAGGCCCCCGATGAGCGGAGGGGTACGCGGTAAGCGTGGGGCTGAGGTCGCAGCCCTGGCTCTCGGGGCCGGAGCCAGAAGCCCTGTGACACCCATTGAAGTCCCTCGGCAAGGAACGACAGTCACAACCTTCCCACCGTGACTTCTCCCGCTGTGACAAACGCCATCCAGGGACAGAGGGCGTCCGGTCCAGCCCGGGAGGAGGAGCAGGAATTGGCGCAATGGCACGGAGCGAAGCGAGTCCATGCATCACCGCAAACACCGTGCTGGAGAGCCTTGCCTGTGCATTCACCTTGAGGTGAAATTAGTGATGGCAAAAAAAAACCTTACTCAGGTCTTGGCTAATGATTATCCCATTAAAGAATCAGCTGACATAATATCATTTGGTAGTTTTATAAACCTCAGTGACAACAAGATTGCTGAGACCTAAAGCCCTGACAGCTCGTCTGCACAGAGAAGAGAGAGCTACAAAAATTTGCTATTTTACCATATTGCAAATTGCACGATATTAAAAAAAAATAAAAAATAAAATAATCCCGGGGAAGGCAGGTAACCTTTGCCCGTCTCCAGAAACACACGTACGTCCGCACCCGGCCCTCCCGCTCCTCGGCAGCTTTCCATCAAGCCTAAGAAATGCAACTAGAGCAACTCACAGCCAGCGGCCAGGCTCACA
>NW_009258884.1:110479-120792 GCF_000687185.1 Egretta garzetta
ACCCATTTAAAAAAAAAGAGAAAAAAAAAAAAAAAAAAGCGCATACGCTGCAGTTCCGCTCCGTACCCACCCCTCGCCGCTGCAGGCGTTGATGCCGGCAGGGCAACGCGCAACCTCAAACGACATTCATCTTGGTCGCGATGCTAAAACTTATTTTGGTAGCGCGGGCGGCCTGTTTTGCCGTCGTTTAAAGGAGGCAACGTCGCAACGTGCAGATGAGCAGTGGCCGGCAAGTCGCTGGCTTCCACTATGGCTTTATGAATGCGCATATATATATATATACACACACACACACGCATTTAAAACAATTTTTTTTTTGCAACTCTACCAAAAAAATTAGCCAAATAAAATAAAGCATTGGCCCAAGGCATCGCTGCATCCCTGGCATTCACTATTATGCATTTTAGAAAGGGAAAAAAGAAAAAAAAAAAAAAAAAAAAAAAAACCTCTTGCTTTTCCTCCCCCTTGCCTGGGTGTCATGAGCAAGAAATGAGCAGCTGACCTGAGTTTGAATTTAGAGTGTTCATTAATAGGATATTATGCCATATGCTCAGCACACTGTCTTTTTTTTTTAATGCAGCCACCAATTTGAGAGAATTTCTAATTAGTAATGGTATAATGAGAGTATTCAGAGGCTAATGTGGTGGGTGGGGAAGCGAAATAGATTGCTTGGTGCGGACTGGAAATATTTCTGTTGGATTTCCTCGTGAAATAATGACCCGCCGTAAAAGGCTGCGATCTTTGACAAATGAAGGACGTTCGGGGAGGTTACATTAACTGCAGAGGGAGCATTTATCAGAGCTGGGGTGGGGGGGGGAAAGGTGAGACAATTTGGGCTGGTTAAGCTTAACGCAGGGAATGTCTTGGAAGGGAAAACGTTTTAGCTGGGGCCGGGCTGAACGGGAGGAAGCACAAAGGAGGCCCTGGGTGGGAAAGCCCCGGCAGGAGGAGATGGAGGAGCGCAAGTCTTATGAGGAGCGGCTGCGAGAGCAGGGGGGGTTCAGCCTGGAGCAGAGGAGGCTGAGGGGAGCCCTCATCGCTCCCTACAACTGCCTGAGAGGAGGGGGGAGCCGGGGGGGTCGGGCGCTGCTCCCAGGGAAGGGGCGATGGGACGAGGGGCACCGGCCTCAAGTTGTGCCAGGGTGATGCTGAGGTCCAGGGATTGGGGGTGGGATGGCAGGGGTAGGGGAATGGTTGGGCTTGATGGTCTTAAAGGGCTTTTCCAACCCAAACGATTCTACGATTCTATTCTCAGCGATGCTGGGAGTCCCTGCCGGAGCCTGGGGGATGGCAGACCTCACCGCCACGCAAGCGCCGAGGTGCCCGCACCCAGCTGGCACCGGCGTGGGTGCAAAACGCAGCACAGGAAATATTTAGCTGGTGCAAGAGTACAGGAACCCTCCTGCCAGAAACACACACCTGACCCCAGCACTTGCTTTGCCCCCGCGCACAGCGGGCACCAGCACGCCGGGTGGGGGGCGACGGTGCAGGGTACCAGGTCAATGCTGCGGGCAGGGCCCAGGATGCCTACGGCGCCTTTGAAAAGTGCTTTTGCTGTGAATTTGGGGGTCAGATCATCTAACAGCTCCTCTGTTATGAAAATTGGGACTAGTGAGGCGTGGATGCAGGTCGGTGGTTTGTGGGAGCTTGTTGGTATAAATTGTTCAAGGTATTTTTAATAAAATAAAGCTTTGAGGTCTGTGGGCTGGCGGGGAGCGGTGGCTCAGGCCGGCACGTGCTTTACCCTCCCCACAGGGCACGGACAGGACATCACAGAATCACAGAATCATAGAATCACTTTGGTTGGAAAAGACCTTTAAGATCATCGAGTCCAACCTTAAACCTACATAAACCACGAGAGCAGGCACGGCTCCAGGAGAGTCCATTTTAGCATCCCGGAGCATCCTTGGATTTGCACTAATTACAAAATTTTGTCTCCCAACCCCTCCAGTGGCGGTGGGGATTGTGATTTTGCAGAGGAGAAAAGGGACAGATTTTCAGCGGTTCACAAGGAGTCAGGCTACGACACAGAAGAATGCTCCTTCCCCTATTAATAAAACCACAGAGCTTATAAATTGGAAAATAATACATCTTCCCAGAGGAACTGGGATTGGGGCCGGTGCGGGTATGGGAGCTGGGCTGCCTGGTCTACCAGCACAAACCCATTCCTTCGGTTTCAGAAGGGAATTCCGCACTGTGACAAGGAAAATCCGAGCGCCGCAGGTTTAAAAAAAAAAAAAGAAATAAAATTATTGCACTGCCCCCGTGTCCCAGCCAGCACAAAATCCCTTCCAAGGGAACACACCTCGTGTGGCAGAGGATGCCGCTCCCAGATTCCGACTTTGCCGGCATCGGGAATGCCATGACTCTGCGCAAAGCTAGGACACATGCAGACTTCTTCAAATGAGCCACAATTAATTTGCCTTTTGATTGGACCAATTAGATCTTTAACACTGTAGGAAATAATTTTGTACTGACGATTAAGCTGAAGACCGGGAGTTTTCCTCTCCTGTGCAATGTTTTTTCTGTATTTTCCTATTACCTTGAAGAAAACCAAGAAAGTTCTGTCACCGCGGGGTCTCTCTGGTGCCTCCCACTCCTCTTTTGCCTCTTGCTACACACGTGGATTTGATAGGAACGGACGCCATGGGAATGAAGCAGCCTGAGATAGGCAATAAATGATGAGTTTTGGTAGATAGGAACCGAGCGGAGCAGAAAGGCAACGAGCTCCTCGAGTAGATGTGCCGGAGCTCCAAAGCGGGCTTGTTGTGCGGGGACCGGCCGAGCCGCCAGACGCGCTGGTATTGTGTAAACCCTGCGCTGAAAATTAAATATTCATAATGCTCATATTAGATTCTAGAGCACCTTTTAGGAAGAAATAAATGAGATTTGCTTTAAAAGAAGGAAAAAGGCATCGGGGCCATGTAGAGCCAAGCCACAGCTTCATAAATAATATGTTTTTATGCCGACACTCAACAATTAAAAGGCTTAAGAGCCATTTTGGAAAATGAATCAAGCTTAAAATTCATTCTCCTACCCTCATCCGCGTGCCACGGAAAATGAACGCATTCACCCAATGTGTTTTTAGACGGGATTTATTCCTCGCTCTCACGCCATCCTTATTTTCCAGGGTGATCAATGTGAGTGGCCGAGTGTAAGCAAGATCCTTTTCCCTTCTTTGAAGTCAATCTCCATCCTGTTGACAGCCATGCCCAAATCTGCCGGACCCGCCGGGCCCCTGCCGGCCAGCTCCTCTCCTTACCCTGAGCTGCGCTCCTGCGAGCCAGCAGGGGCAGGAGGCACGGTGCAAACAGCTGGAACAGCTGGACAACAGGACAGGCCGGCACTGGTGGCACCGTGATGTCCCACCCGCCGCAACGTTCCCGATGCTTGGGTAGGGGTGAGGGCAGGGGTGGGGGCTGTGCCCCGGGATGCCGGGGCTATCGGGAGGCGCCAGCCTCTCCACGACATGTCCCTCTGCCCCTGCCCTCCAACACCACATCCCACCATGAGCATTGCCTGGCTCATTTCACAGCCCATTAAGCGAGAAATAAATATTAATATAATATGATATTATTCTGATGAAAGTGAAAAATGTGACTATAATAAGGCTATCGTGTTCTATTGGATTAATACGCCTGTTAATTACCAGCGGTTCCTGTGGTCTCCAGCCTAACGATGGGCCTTGGTGAGCAGCGCTCAGCCCTCGCCTTTGGGCTCCTAAGGCTCAGAGCGAGCCTGAGATGATGCTGGCGAGTAAATAGGCCAGCCCTCGAGGTTACAGGGTTGTGGTTACAGGGAAGAGCCCTCTGGTTCTGTTAAACGTTTGCTTTTGCAAAAAAAAAAAAACCAAACTCAACAAACCAACCAACACAATGCCCCTCTATCCAACTCAATACGAAACTTCCTACTTAATTAAAAAAAATAAATCTACAATGTCAAAGGTGAAAACATTCTTGATAAATCTGGTCCAAACCTGAAATTTCAAAATAGAAAACTCAAAAAGTTTGCTTTTCCAATTGCCAAAGGAAGACTTCATTTTCATGCCGCCAAAAAATTAATTTCTTATTTCTCTCTGCCTGCAAGCACTATCCAAACTCAGCCTGAACTTCAGAATGGGTTCTGTCCCCCCCAAATCGCGTTTCCCTGTGACCGAGCTATCCATCCAAAGAACTCCCTCTCCCAAACCACGCCCCGGCCGACGGCTTCGGCCCCGGGAAGCACCGGAGCCCTCTGCTCCCGCCGGCACAGGGCACTCCTGGGAGGTTTGCAGGGATGGGAGCACCAACACCGGGGAGCTGCAGCGACTCCGGAGAGCGCTGCAGGGAGGTTCTGGCGTGATTAAAATAATCCTCACCGCAAAACCCCAGCCTAGTGTGGCCATGGATGCTCGCTCCTCGGCGCTGGGGAGCCAACGTGTCTTCTGCTGCCGTGGCCCCGCGTCACGCGAGGGCGGGCTGGCCCAGAGGCAAAACCGCGAGCAGCCCCAGGGGCGCCGACCCCAACCCAGCCCCAACCCACCCCAGCTCCACAGCTTTGCCCAAATCTCCCACTCCCCCCCCACTCTTTCTTTAAACCTCCCAACCCCAGCTTTGCAAACCGACACACAAATTCCCCCCCAACCACCCTTCGGGGAACGTTTGCTCCTTCCCGACGCGTGCGCGCGTCCCCCGTGGAGGCCAACAGGATAAGCTGACACCTCTAAGGAGGTCTGGAGATGAAAAATGTTCTAGATGTGACAAATACGTGACAGCGCAGCCCCGGGGCTGGCAGCTGCCGGGCCCCGTCCCGAGCCACCCACGCCGCGTTTGCGGGGACCACCCCCCTCAGAAGAGCCTCAGCCGAGGGCAACGCCGCAGCCCCCCGCCAGCGCTCCTCTCCCTTTAAAATGTTATTTAAGAAGTTTCGCCAGCTTTACTTTGCACAGCCTGGTGCTGTTCATTTTAGGTTTGCTCGAAATGTTCTCCAGCTGAATACTGAGTGAAATAAATTCAAATCCTACTCTGCAAATGACACTGCACATAAATATTCAGTAAATTAGCAGCACACTTTTATAGATTTATCAGTCATTGCTGGCACAGAATGACAGGCAATGTTGTAGCTGAAATATTAATGCTGACAAATTAATGATTTCTGAGTAAATGATGTCATTTTTGCACCGTTTCATTAAAATTTACTCACTTTCAATATCAGCTTCATTTCTACGCCAAAAAAAAATTAAAATCATTTTCATTCTCTTTCTCCCTCTCCTTTCTCTTTTCCTCCAGGATTCTTTTTTGAACCCAAAGGGCATAAATTTCCTACCGCTCTGAGGAAGAAGAGGGGCTGAAGCTTGCGGAGGGGGCAGGCGGCGGGGCCCCCACGCTGCTCCGGCATCCCCATCCCACCCTGCACGGCACCCACCTCCTCTCCCCGTGCCACGCTCGAGCTGGATCCTCCCCCCTGGAGCACTGACCGGGACGCTACGAAATAACCCCCCTGCCTTTGCTGGGCCCCCCACTGCTGAGCCCGGTTAAAGCCTGAGAACACCACCAGCATCGCTGGCTCCACCGCAAAGCCCCTTGGTGCAGGACGCGAGGGAACGCCGCCGCAGCAGCCGGTTTACCGCCCTGGGCGTTGGCAATGCTCCACTGGGAGCATCTTCTGCCGCCCTTACTCATCCTCTGGAGGCTTCATAGAATCGCTTTGGTTGGAAAAGACCTAAGATCATCAAGAGCATCATCCCCCGTGGTGAGGGGGACACGGGCCGCAAGCACGGGAGGTGGAGAGGTGGAGGTCGGGTGCCGCCCCTACGCACACCAAAAGGTCCCCAGAGCACCTACGGACGGAGCCGGGTTCTCCCAAAAGGCAGCGGAGCGCTCCCCCATGCGTTCCCCAAAGCGAAGGGGCGCATGCCTTTGGGGTTCGCAGCAGTTTTGAGAAAAGCAAGCTGGCTTTCCCCGCGGCTGCCAAACGGGGATCTCTTCCCTGCAGCCTTGGCCACCCGCTGCCATCTTTGATACGCTGCTTTGGGGTTTTTTTTGGCAAATTACCCCATCAAAAACCTTCCCGCCCTGTCCGTCAAGCCAGGGCAGGACTGGTGACATCTCTGACAGGTGACTGACAAAGACAGTCGGAGTGGGTGGGAAAAAAAGGGGGAAAGGGGGGAAAAAAAAAAAAAAGAAAAAAAGAGTGAGCGCAAGAGAGAAAGAGCCCAGAGAAGGTTTTACCCAGGATTCCCTGGGCTGAGCTATATCAGTCAATCTCCGGGCTAATTCGTGTCAGTACTTGTTTCCTATCTCCTTGAGTCTCCAGCGGAAGGTTGATAAAATTGAAGTGGAAATGAAGTTGGATGCACAGGAGGATACATACAACAATAGCCTGGCGAAATGGGTTTGTATCCCTGATACACTCTTTGGAGCATCAGGATTCGTGGTGACCTTGGCAGCGTCCTTGGGAGAATAAAATAAAATAAAAGGGAGAATTTCTATCTCTGGGAAGGAATTTCAGCAAAGCGCTACGTTTACCACATCGACTTTGTGGCGCGAAGGAGCGGCGCTGGCTCCCGGCGTCGCGTACCCAGCTTATTTATCCAGTGGAGTTTATGTTTGCGCGAGTACTTCTCCGGCTCTCTATCTAAAACGCAAAGGGAGCGCCTTGCTATGGCACGGTAAGGCGCCCGTTTCTCGTATGAAAGTCTCCGTTGTTGATGAACAGAAGAAAACTCGTCACCGTTTAAATAAAATACACGGCCCCGTGTGCGTGCGGCGTGTTCCTCCCCAGGCTGCCCGGACCAGTTGTCAATACTGCGTGAGCATAATCTCCACCGAGGCACTGGTGGTCAAATATGAGATAAATCTCTGTTTGCCAGCCCCCTTAAAATAAAAGCGTTGAGAATAACTGTGATGAGATGGAGATGGGAGAAGGTGGAGGCGGGGAGAGCCTACAAAAGCGTTCAGGACATGGAAAAAGAGGAGCGGCTACTGAAGGGCAGATACCAACACGAAATATTAATGCCATCCTTCACCACGACTGGTTTTTAAGTCAAGCGTACAGGCGCACACGTAACCCCCACTGCAGCCCCTTGCCCGACACTGGTACCCTCCTTAGGGAGAGCCACGATGCCCGGGGCTCTGTGCGGGACCCAGCGGCCCCGTTGTGCAGCCCTGCCATGCCCGAGCTGTTGGAAATGGTGATCGGGCTGGTATTTGATCTGCTGGTATTTGATCTGCTCTTCTTTACTGCCTCTTCCCCTTGCTCCGGTCATTTTGGCTGAAGCGCCCGCTGGCTGATGGAAACCCTGGGTGCCCAGGTTCCAACGGGTGGATCAAAGGAGCAGCTCTGCTGGGAACCTTCCCCTTGGACTTCTCTAGCTGCTGTCCTGTCCTCTCTGGATGATGGATCAAGGGTTTCCCATTAAAGTCAGAGCAGCCCACGTTTTTTTTCCGGGGTTGGAGAAAGGACGGCCATATAGGAGTCTATTTAATTGCAGATAAATACAGAGTGTCCTGGTTTTGGCTGGGATAGAGTTAATTTTCTTCCTAGTAGCTAGCATAGTGCTGTGTTTTGGATTTAGTACCAGAAGAATGTTGATAACACACTGATGGTTTTAGTTGTCGCCAAGTAGTGCTCAGACTACTCAAGGACTTATTGAGCTCCCCCTGCTCGGCCAGGTACATAACAAGCTGGGAGGGGGCACAGCCAGGACAGCCAACCCAAACTGACCAAAGAACTATTCCATACCATAGAACGCCATGCTTGGAGGGGGTTAGGCAGTTGGTTGGGGGGAGAGTGATCGCTGCTCGGGGAATGATCGCGGCTCGGGGATTGATCGCGGCTTGGGACGGGCTGGACATCGGTCGGCGGGTGGTGAGCAAGTGCGTTGTGCATCGTTCGTTTTGTATATTCTGTACATTCTGTTACCATTCTCATTATTACTATTATTATTATTTTCCCTTATTAAACTGTCTTTATCTCAGCCCACGGCTCTAACCTTTCTTCTCCTTCCCGATTCTCTCCCCCACCCCACTGAGGGAGGGGGGGAGTGGGTGACCGGCTGCGTGGTGCTGAGTTCCCAGCCGGGTTAAACCACGACACAGAGAGGCAGCCAGCTTTCCTCAGCTGCCTTTCCTTCCGCTCCCAGATCTGGACGGCTCGAGGCTCGGTACGGGCGCTGGGGGGAAGGTTTTGCAGGCGCAGCAGAGGCACGGCACTGGCAGTGGCCTGCTCATAGCCCTGGGGAGATGGGGCCAGGGGAGCCCCCCCTCCGGGGACCAGGTTCATGCAGCTTCACCTCTTCGCTTGATGGAGATGCTGGTTAACCCTAATTTGGTGGCACCGATGGTGGAGAACGAGGCTACGCAGGTAGAACCGGTACTTTCCCTCAATGCAGGATGGACGTTCGATGAAACACAGTTGGGGTGCTGCACCTGGCTCCAAAATCTCCAAGCTGGCTCCCACATCTCCAAGCTTTTGCCTTCCTGGCTTTTGCAGGTATCTTCAGGGAAGACGGATTTGAAGCAGCAGGTTTAGGAGCCTTCACTCAAGAGGAGACTGCTCCCAAAACAAGCGCAGTAGATTGAACGAAATCATTTAACGACATCAAAACGAACGGGTTCTGGAGATGCTCAGCGCAATGCCAGCTCTGATGAGAACATGGAAAAGTGCAGCTTCTCCCAGCTTGTCTGGGCCTGGCCCTTAGTCCCAGCAGTTCCCAGCAGCTCCCAGCAGAGCAGAGGCGGGCTTAAGACCCCGTATTTACAATAAATAAACCCAAACCTACGACGTTTCCTCCATTAGGAGGGGAATCGTGGTGGCCCCGCTCCCCCCCCCCCGGCAGCACCCGAGAGCGGGTGCATCCAGGGGCACCGAGCACCCACCACCACCAGCCTCGCTGGATTTGGCTAATAAGAACCAGCTGGGTTTTTCCACTCTGATAGCTGTGAGAAACTGATGACAACCTGTTTGACCGCCGACCTCTGAACTTGACCCCCTGCTAATACCTTCAGCTGCTGATTGTCATGGGTGGCTGGCAGAGCCCTTTGTCTTTTGCTGTTTTGGAGTCCAGACAGATAAATGATTTCTATTTGTCCTTTGGCGCAACGGAAGAGCTGATCGATATTATCCACGAATGATGTCAAGGATTTGTCGCCACAGCTTATGAATGACAAAACACTACCCAAAAAAACACCTTTTGGGGCAAAAGATTGAAAGCTGGAAAGGTTTATTGATTTTTGCTTTCTTAAATAGCAGCTCAAGCCACAAAAGAGAAAACGAAAAGCTTTGTGTGCTAAAATGCAGCAAAAAGCTTCCTCGAGAACAACGATTAGATCAGCTCTTGCATTTAAGTACTGTGTGCCTTGCCACAGTCAACTGCTCAATTTTGTCTGCTAAGCCCACTGCAATTTCCACCCATTTTTCCTGATTTCAAAAGCGCTCGTATAGTGAAATCCCAGCCTCTGGAATAAAATGCTTCTCTGCTTTTGGCCACTGGTCAGTCAGGACAAGACCATGCATCTCCCACGCGGGCAGGCAGCGAGCTTGGGGGAGCAGAAGCAAAGGTTTTAGGTCCAAGTGCTTGGTAAGGTGGGCTCAGGCCCCACCTCTGCCCCCCCCCCCCCGGCAAATCCCTGCGGCCCCTCTGCACCCACCCTGGGGCAAGGGGTGCTCTGGCCACACGGTGCTCAGCGACGCTCCCTCCCTCCTAACCCCACCAGACGTAGGAGGAGATCACGGCAGAGAACGTCCCCTAGGCAAATACAAATTTAAGAGATTTGATGAAATGAAACGGGTCCCCTCTTAAGTATCTACCCACGGCCCCGGTTTTGCACCTCTTCTGGAAAAAGCGGCGTTTAGCTTCTCCAGCAACCCCCCTTCCCACCTCGGAGCCTCCCGGCGTGACGCATGAGGAGCGCCTGTGGGTAACCCCACCACTGCTTTCTAGAGCTGAGCTTAACTGAGCTAAAGCTAAGGCTCCAGCCTGCCTGCTATCATCCAGAAAAGCCCCCTCTATAAAAAGGGAAGCAGACGCCTCGCGCGGGGAAAGGCCACCGCGATGCTCCGAACCGCAGCGCCGACCACGCGCTGGCCTGGCTGCAAGGGCGAGAGCGGGGTCGCCACCGCCGCCGGCCGTGCTTGCCCCTGCTCCCAGCCACCCCTGCGGCTTCAGGGAAAGCCTGTCGCCGGCACAACACACCGGGGAACCGGTCGCATGGCCGAAGAGCTAAATTAGCTCCTTGCCAGTAGAGAAAGGCGTTTCTGGTTTGCAAATGAGCACACCTCCTCCAGGGACGGCGCCGGGTTCAGAGCCGCGCAATCAACTCCGCATCCAGCAT
>NW_009258884.1:120824-126107 GCF_000687185.1 Egretta garzetta
TTCCTAAACCGCAGCGCCGCTGGGACCAGCTTCCAAAACACAGTGCCCTTCTGAAGTTCTAAATTCTGTATTTTGGGGAAAGGATTTATTTCTTTGCAGATGCATCTTAAAAAAAAAAAAATTTTTTTTCGCAAGCTTTTACAAGTAGCAGAGAACCAAGGAGTAGGATTTCCAACACAGGAGGTGCTGGCACGGAACATGGACACGTACAAGCACACCCTCCCTCACACCTACGTCCCACCCCAAAATGGATCCCTCCAGTGGAATTACGATAAACCCTTTGCCTCCCAGGAGAAAGCCGACCCTTTTCCCGAGCAAGCAAGAATCCCCGCTGCCCTCTGGACCCCGCAAAACCCAGGCTTGGCGAGGCGCTGACAGCAATCGCTTCTTGCACTTAGAGGGGCATTTGCAATTCGGCCACGCGACTTATATTGAAAAGGCATTTAAAGGGGGGAAAAAAACCCAGGGCAATTCTAAAATCTGGAGATTCACATCACTACACGAGGAAATGGAAGAGCAGAGATGAGAAGGTCTCAAGCCACCTCTTTGGAACCTCTTCTCAGACCCTTCTCAGTGGTGCCCAGCACCAGGACAAGGGGCCATGGGCACAAACTGAAGCAGAAGAGGTTCCAGTTGAACGGGAGGAAGAACTTGTTGACTGTGAGGGTGCCCAAGCCCTGGCCCAGGCTGCCCAGGGGGGCTGTGGAGTCTCCTTCTCTGGAGATCTTCAACCCCCGCCTGGCCGCTGTCCTGTGCCCCCTGCTCTGGGTGAGCCTGCTTGGGCAGGGGGGTGGCACTGGGTGAGCTCCCCAGGGCCCTGCCAACCCCTGCCAGTCTGGGATTCTGGGATTCTGTGAGCCACGAGAGCATTTGGGCAGATCCGGGTGTGAGCACAGCAGACGGGCGCTGAGCCGGGCACGGGCTTGGGGCATAGCCCCAGCGCAGAGCAGCTTTTCCCACCAGACCTTTCCTTTTCCAAGCTTTATACCACTCAGCTTTCTGGCCAAAAAAGCTTCAAAACTCACTGCCAACCCCAGATGAAACCTGAGAGTTTCTCCCAGCTCCCTGCCCGGTCGCAGCCTTGCTTGAAGTTCAGTGAACCTTGCCCGGCTCCCAGGTAGTGATAAATGCCTGCTCGGGGTCAGAGGGGTTTGATTTCAGCCGCACAACGCCTGGGTCCAGGGGGGGGGATTACCTTGGTTTGAAGGGCTGGAGCTCACCGGAGTGAGCGAGGCTTTTCCTCCCCATACGGTGGATCTACACGAGTAACAAAACGTGGCCGATATCTCTGCTTGGGAACTTTGACTACTGGAATGAGACAGCCCTTGGAGGCACTTCTGCTGCGAGGACACGGAGGATATAAAACCGCAAGGACTAAATAATAGGGACTCCACCTGCAGCTCTGGCCAAGTTTGCAGAGCCTGTTTTGGGACAACTCGGTGCCATTTGAGCCACGCTCCCCCAAAAAAGCCCACACTGAGCCTCCCGAGGTCCAGGAGCCTTCAGCTCCCGGCTTGTGCGCCCACCGCGGCCGTTGCAAAGGAGCGAAACCACTGAACGCTCTCCGGCCACATCATTCCTCTTCTCCCTTTTGAGCTTTTATTTTGATCGGCGAAGTGTGTCCCGCCGCCGGGGCCAAAGGAAGTTCCCGAGACGACGTGCGCTGCGCGGGGTTCGTGGCGCTCGCCTCTTCATTTGTACTCCTCGGGGAGCCTGACAGCTCGTTTCCCTAAATTTACAGAGCTCACGTTTCATGCCTGTATTATTCATTATGAAAGCATCTAAATTCCTACACAATATCCTGGATCAGAGCGTAAACTGATTTAAGCACCTGGCTAACAAGCTGGGTGGCTCCAGCTTTGGGCTCTCAATCAGATGCTCATTAAAAGGCACAGCCCGGCTTCTGCTTTTAGAATCAACACTTAATAAAAAATGCCTTAAATCTGAACCCAGCCCCCAGAGAAAGGAACCGAGGATTTCCGTTCATCCCTGGAAAACCTGGCCTCGGCTTTCCCGCCGGTGCTATTTCACACCCCGCTTCCAGCGGCGAAGGCGTTTTTTAAGGAACTGTTTTCCAAGTAATAAAACGTCTCCGAGCGCGGGGATTAGACGTAATCCAATTCCTTTATCAAATAAAGATGCCACCGTGGCCTTTGAAATCCAAAGGAAGACGTTCCCTCGCTGTTTTCCCTCGGACCATTATATCACATAACACACTGGCCAGAGGCTCGGCCGGCGCCGCAGAGCCCGGCGCGGCGACGTAATGAGAAATGGAAAGGGCTCGGCCTCCCCCACCACCTGCTCACGCTTCTGCATAATCTGGCGAGAGAGGGATTAATCCCTACGTTTTGATTTTCCATCTGCATCGCATCAAAGGTAACCCCTGTCAATCCCCAGACCTAACCCATGTGTAAGCGCAGGAAATGCCCCGCGCCGCCGCCGCCGATTTTGCTATGACAAATGTAACGCTTTCTTTCGGGTCCTGTTTGTTTAATTCAATTTTACGCCCGGATAAAATGTTTTGTGCAATTTCCACTGTGGGGTGTTGTAATTAAAACCGGGGAACTCAATACCGACAGGCAACTATTGTAAAGCTGTCTTTGTCTGCGGTTTGAATATGGGCAGCGACGCTGAGCTCTGCTCTTGGGGGCTGCTTTGGGATGCCGAGCGCTTTCCGAATGAGGAGGCGCAACGTGGAGCGGTGCTCATCAGTCGAGAAGTGTGTCTGGTTAAAGGATGGGGAGATCCCTTCCCCCCCCCAAAAAAAATGGAAAAAGAAAAGGGAAAGGCAAGCCAAGACAAAAAATGACTCCACCCCAAACCCTGAAGAAAAGTTGGAGGTCTTGCAGCGCTCAGGAGCTGTCACGTTTTCCAAACTGATCTCATTTCCCCTTCGCTCCGATTATCCTGCCCGCTGCAGCGAGAAGGGTCCCGGCGGTAGATGAAAAGGAAAATCAGAGGAACAGACTGAAATGGTGAGCAACCAGAACGGAATTTGCACCCGTTTACTTAAAAATGAAATTTCTTGTGAAACAGAAACCTTGCGTTGCAGCTGTGGGTTCGGACGAGGCGTTTCCCTACGGAACGGGCTACTTCCCCGTGTAGAAGAGTTAGGAAATATCCTGGGGACCAGCGGTTGTGGAAGGTCGACCTCGCCAGCAGCAAGGAGCCGCCAGATGCTGGGTGTGAAGTGGGGTTGGAAGCACTCACACATGGTGGGGAGAGGAGGGATCGCATCCGACCAGCCCCCCCCAAACTCACTACGAGTCCGTGCCTCTGTAACGGATTGACTCCGAGTGTAGCTCTACGGCCAGAAAATCTTAGATCTTAATTTTAGAATATCAGCCTCCATTCTACTTGACATTGATTTTTCCTCTAAGTCTCAGCGCAAATCCATGAATCAGCCCATGCATGATGGGAGAATGAGAAATAAAACTCAAAAGTATTTGGGGGATTTCTTTTTTTTTTTTTTTACCCCCCCCCGGAGCTGGCAGCAAAATCTCGGTAAGCCACCAAAAAGCATCAGAGGAAATGCATTCCCTTGAATTTTGCTCCACCCTTTGGTAGCACAGATTAGGTAAAGAAGCCCCGGACGGGACTTGTATTACGGAGTAGGGTTGGTGGGAATCGAGGGCCACGGGCGAGCGCAACGCTTTCCCTTTCTCCGCGTTGACCCATTCCTCTGTCATTTTATCTGCACGAGCTGGAGCCCAGGCACGGGACAACAGCCCGATGCGAATTAGCGTAGGGGCTATTCACCACCTGTTTGAACTGTCAAGTTATGTGGGAAAGCATATCAATTAACGGCCCTGATTATCTCATCAGACTTCCCATCTGACAAAACAGTCACCCCCTTTCCAACCTAATCCCCCCGGAAAGCCCCGGCCGGGGCTGGGTGCGGGGCGGCGATGCCTGCGCCCCAGGCTCTGCACTTCGCTGCGCGCAGCCGAGCGGTTCCACCCTGCAGACAGCAAGTATTTGGGTTAAATTCCCAGGAGCCTCCTATGTTCCCTTATAGCTTAAAAAGCTGGGACACCGGCCAGGAAAAAGGACCTTCCGTGACCCGCTCTTAACCCCCGAGGAAAGTTACACAAACTCTTTCACGCTTTGCTGGGATCGCTGTGTAGGAGTTGGCCAAAACAATACTTTCCCTTGTGTTTGCCTACCTTATTAAATATCAATTAATATTTATGGAAGTTTATAAACAGTGCGGCTTTGGTTTCAAGGGTGCTTAGAAATCGGATCTCCTCCTCCTCCTCCTCCTCTCCCTCCCCCCGGCAGCATTTCTCCTGCTCACTGCTGCATGGTGAAAGGGGTCCCGGGGTGTGCACCCCAGCCCCGCTGCCCACAGCCCTTCCAGGCACCCCCAGACCCCTCCATCCTGCTCAGCCCTGTGCAAAAGCCTGAGGCCAAGAGAGAGACGGCGGCACAGATGGGTACCAGACCAGGATCGGGCCTGCCGGATTTCTACCAAGTAGTCTGTATTTATTTTAAGTCCATTCTCCCTTTTTTCTCCCCCCCCTCCCCATTGACACACTACTTTGTTTTAAATTATGTTTAATTTAAAGGATTTTTCTGCGCCCTGATTTCCTAGGAAGAGGCTTTCTAAAAGGCTCCTGCTGATTAATTGTTGCTGGGCTCCTGCCAAGCGCTGCAAGTTTTACATGGAAAGAGAAAATACGCCTCTCTCCCCCCTTGCCCATGCCTTTTCTGTTCGGTACTTCAGTCTCCTTTACAAACATATGGCCTGTCATTCAAGCCAGAGAGCACCGTCCTGCTGTCAATATTTCCCTCCCCATCACAAAGATTAACATCCGAGGCCCCGGCGGCGGCGGGGGGTTCTCGCCTCTCACCCGAGCAACCCCGCTGCTCTTTGCCACGCAGCCAACACGCTCCCTGCAACCACCGAGCGCGGCTGAGAAACGACTCCTGCTCCCGCTTTCGCTCCTCTGCTTATTTTTACCAGATAAATCAACCTAGCACAGATGGTCGTTGCCCCATTTTTCACAGTCCCTTTTAAATTTACTCTCTATTATTTGTAGCAACTTGGAATACTTGAAGTTTAATAATATTAAAAAAAAAAAAAAGCGTTTTTTTTTTTTTTTTTTTTTTGCCTGCCCTTGGTTTACCCTTCCTATCAAGCCAAGTACTGCGGTACGCTACGGAAGGTTTGACACCGCGACGGCAGTAGCTATAAAATATCACGGAGTTTGGTTTCCTTTCCTGTTCCCAGTGCTTTGCAGCTATTGCCGCGGCACGGCCTTCGCCTGCCGCCGCGGTGGG
>NW_009258884.1:126147-133208 GCF_000687185.1 Egretta garzetta
AGGACCTGGGGCAAAGCATTTCACCGCCCCACGCCTGAGCTTCCTCCCACCTCAGCCAGATAAATCGACGCCTACCCCATCCTGCGCGAGATGCACCAAAAAGCATCGCCCCCAATGCCACCTCCTCCCCAAGCATCCCCTGGCATGGCACGGGTGCCTCTCAGGGGGAGCTGCAAAGGTCCCGGCTGCCCGGCCAAGGCGGACGCTGCGCTCAGCCGTGGTCCAAGCTCTGCCCAAGGTGCAGGGGCTGGAAGAAAAGCAAGCCCGGGCCCCGGTGGCTTATCCGCAAGGGCTATCGCCGGGAGCATCTGCGGGCGATTAGGTAAGAGGGTGTCAGGTTTAATGCATCAGACAAACCTGAGCGCTCGGCCCGCCGGACCTTGCAATCTGAGAGTTTAAGAAGAGAGGGATTTAGGGCTGGATTCTTTTCTGGGCTTCCAAAAATAAACTTCCACAAGCCCCGTTGGAAAAGCGACATTCATTAGAAGGAATCAACGTCAGAAAAACCTGCTGCGTTTCTGCAGGCACATGGACTGCGGGTGATAGTAAGGAATAGTCAAGGAAAAAAATAAAAAACCCAAACAAAACAATCCCCACGAGCAAATAAACCCCTTAATCTCATCCACAGTTGTTATTTTTCACTCTTCTTCTCCATATTCACCTCCCAAACCCGCTACCATTTAATGTAGAAAAGTAGCTGTGATGTTTTAATAGCTCAGATCAATAGCAAACCCCCCCACCACCACCTTTCTCTTTTCTAACCTCCAAAATTATTTTAGGCAAGGCTAGGTTCATTTTATCCTTATTTATTTATTACTTAATCGGTAGAGAACCCTTGAGGCAAAATAGCCTCGTTGGCAAGAAAGATCAGGTGCCAGAAGCAGCAAAGGCAGAGCTACAAATCAGCGTGCAAGCAGCTCCAGTCGGCCAGCGCGATGGCTCCCCGGCACGGCCCACGTGGTGTTTGCGGACGCGACTTAACGCAGTTTAACACGGATTTTTAAGCAGAACGCTCGTTTATAAGAGCCGCATTTGGAAGGGTAAGAAGTTGTTTCCCACCCATGATAAAAATCGGAAAAGGCGTTTCGGCAGGGAGAGCGCGTCTATCCCAAACGACGCACGGCCATCAATTTTTGCCTCGGTACCACCTTCCATGAAAGATGCCCTGGCTATCATTAAGCGTTGTTCCTGTGTGTCTCTTCTAAATCTTTAGCTTTGTTATTCTTTATTATTATTTATACATCTTTTTTTGTTACTCTAGAACTGGTAAAAGGCGCTGAATTCACCTCTAGGGGGGAAGAACTTCCAGGTTAAAAAGGACTCCCCAGCCCTTCTGCCCCGTTTGGGGCCGGAGGAGACAAACGGGCAGATGTTGGTGCGATGGGGTTTTTGTGCTCACTAAAAAAAGAGGGGTGGCCTCCCCCCCCTGCTCACACCCGTGGAACACGATGCAACGCTGTTAACCCTTCCTGGGTCCCAGACCTCCCTGCTGGAATAAACCCAGCTATCGAAGCAGAACACGTGGAACTTGCCGACTTATATATAAGTTGGTGGTTGTCAGAGGTTGTCTTAAGCTATACATCTCCGATTCCGATGATTAAAGGATTCTCTCATTTCTTTTCCTCGTCCCTACGTAGGCAGACAGGTTATAGATCAATCAGATCACCGGCATTAAGATGACACTTCATCAGTAGCTGGTTCTGCATGGTGCCAATAGCGAAGACTGGGATGAAAGATCTGGGCTGAGGAATGCGTCCCCACGTCACGGGCTGGGGGATAACTGGAACAGGTTGCCCAGAGAGGTAGTGGAGGCCCCATCCCTGGGAACATTCAAGGCCAGGTTGGATGGGGCTCTGAGCAACCTGATCTAGTTAGCAGTGTCCCTGCTCACTGCAGGGGGGTTGGACTAGATGACCACTAGTGGTCCCTTCCAACCCTAAACATTCTATGATTCTATGATTCTATAACACACGGACATTGTGTGTTAAGGACATCTAAAAGAGGAGGGAAGGGACGAACCGGCTAGCAAAGGGGTAACCCCCCCCTCCCCCAGAGGATCACCCATCTCCTCCAGCCACGGACGGGCAGCCCGCGGGGGAATGGCCGCAGTCACCCTCGATAACAAGCAGCATTATAGAGGGGTATTTAAGTGTCAGCAAACTTAAGGCTATATGGCTGAAGGTACATTTCTTTAATGAATAGTTTTGTGGCCCAGAGATATTTACAGCCCGCGTTGGCAGCGCTGCAATAACCCCACCGTACGGGGCTGCTTACGGAATAAAATTACTCGCCTTAACCAAGCATACTGTAAATTTTCAAGAGCCAGTGTCCTATGGAAAGCTGGGCCTCGCTGTGTGCTAGCATTTGATTTAAGGTAACGCGTGCCTTGCTGCTTTCTGTTGGCTGCCTTTACGGGGGATCCTCTCTCCGCATGGCGCTTTGCCATGGGAGGAAGCAGAGGAGCCGGAGATGCTCGCAGTGGGACCGGATTTATCGTACCCAGGGTCACCCCGCGGCTCAGATCAGTGCAGCCCCAAGGCATTTGAGTGCTGTGAGACAGCAGAGACCCGATTTTGCAAGGATTCGTCACAGGGGTGAGCTTTAGATGTAGAGGAGGATCCTTCTGCTCGCAGACAAAACCCTTCCTCGGGACGTGAGCACACACGCAAGACCATGGGACTGCGAAGCTCGGCCAGATTTGTGTTTTCCTGGCATCCTGGCATGGTCAAGCGTTTCCTTTGGGGGTGGATTTTTGTTTTGCTCGATTCCGCCAGTCCTGCCTGAATGTGGCCTGAAGCCTCCGCTCCTGAATTTCAGACGTTATCCCAAGAGCCTCCTGCAAGACCGGAGTGAGCTTTCTAAACTAACGTGGGCCATATCTCAAGTTTATCATAGAATCATGGAATGTTTTGGGTTGGAAGGGACCCCTAGAGGTCACCCAGCCCAACCCCCCTGCAGCAGCAGGGACACCTTGAACCACATCAGGTTGCTCACAGCCCCGTCCAACCTGGCCTGGAATGGTCCCAGGGATGGGGCCTCCACCCCCTCTCGGGGCAACCCCTGCCAGGGTTTCACCACCCTCACAGCAAAGAATTTCTCCCTTAGATCCAGTCTAAACCTGCCCTGCTTCAGTTTAAAGCCATCCCCGCTTGTCCTGTCCCAGCTGGCCCTACTAAAAAGCTTGTCCCCCCCTTTCCTCTGGGCCCCCTTGAAGCCCTGAGCGGCCTCACTCAGCTCTGCCCGCAGCCTTCTCTTCTCCAGGCTGAACACCCCCAACTCCTCCCTCGACCCGCTGGCCACGCTTCTCCCGATGCAGCCCAGGGTAGGGTTGGCTTCTGGGCTGCCAGCGCCCATGGCCAGCTCACGGCCAGCTTTTCATCCACCAGCACCCCCAAGTCCCTCTCAGCAGGGCTGCTCTCAACAACGGTGATTTAAGAACTTTCTCTAATTTTTAACAATGGTGATTTAAGAACTTTCTGTATTTTTTCAGTGCATCTGTGATGTTTCACATGGATACATGAATATATGGAGAAGTAGGAAATACGCAGAAAATGGGAAATTCTCAGGGGGGAAACTGAGGCAGGATGAGAAAAAAAAATTATCAGAACTATAGAAAAACTTGAAGGTTTCCGAGCGGCGGAGGACGAATGACAGCCAAGAGCCAGCCATAGGAACCAGGGCTTTCCATGACCTCTCTGCCCGTTGTGTCCTCCGGGGAAGAGGAAAAAGGAGCAAAACACAGTTAATGGTGAATCGCCCAACCCAAAGCTCTCCCACAAAACCCCTTTCGACCACGAAAGATGTTATTCTCCCACTTAATAAAAGCTTACCCCCAAATCCCACCATCGATAGCGTCAACCTTCAGCCTGCAACGCTGGAGTGACCTGAAGCTGCCGGGTCCGAGGCCCGCTCTTAACCCCGGTGTACGAAAACACTTTGCGTGTGACCTGCCGATTGATTTACAGTACAGCGAGGGGACAGTGGATTAACAGTGTATATAGCTGGATCAGCTTCCAAGGTGGAAAACAAGCTCAGCCTGCTTTAAATCCATGCGTGGGAAAATTTAGCATCACCCTCTCCAAAGCTCATTTGCAATTTACGCTCCCAGAGGTTTTTTTTTTGCTTTTTTTTTTTTTTTTTTTTTAACAGCAGCAGCAATCAGTCGATCAACAGCCTCTAGTAAGTCAAACAACCCAAACTTCCACAGAGCAGCCCGGTTTCTCCTCCCACTCATCCCTCTTGTTTGCTTTACTTCCAAGGGGAGATATTTTCCTGAGGCCAGAGGGAGAAGGGAGCGGGCAGCGAACTCGAGCGTGCAACCTCTCCCTGGCTGGAGGAGATGGGAAGGAGGAGGAGCGTTAAGATACAGCTTTCCTCCACGTTCAGTGAGCAAAAATACAGCAGGACAGGAAAAAAAAATCACTACAAAAAATAACAGTGAGCCAACCGAGGCAATAAGGTAATACCGTAACAGAGCAGGATTTGGCCGAAGGTACCAAAGGGAATTTGTTCTGCTGGAATAAATAAGGAAAAAAACCCAGGCTAATCAAGAGCAAAGGCTGCTCCGCTGGGCTGTGACTGGGGTGACGCAGTAGCCAGGTGGCCACCTGGCAAAGCCATGAGAATGGGGCTATGGTGGCCTCGGGAGTTACCTGCATTGGGAATGGAACCCTCAAGCCAAGGCGGCTCCGCTTGCTGTTGGGGGCTTAGCACTCACGCTGGCCAGCGCGCAACGTGTGGGGCTTTCCTTGTAAAACCACGGTTACGTTAAATTTTGTTGAAGCAGAAGTGAGCAGAGGTGCTGATTTGCTCCCGGAGGCTCCTCTCCGGGATGGACGCATCTCCTCCCACCCCGCGTACGGGCAGCGGATATCAGAATCCATTCCTCAAACTATTGCAAAGCAATCATCAAGTGAGAAGGTAGAACACAAAATATTCCGAAACGATAAAAACTGTGTTAGGAACAGAAACGGAAGCAGAGGGAATCCGGAGAGCTTTCGTACCCTTCACAGCGCAATAAACCATGAGACCAGGGATGCAAGTTGGTAAGGGAATTACTTGTCCTCGAGAACCAGAAAAGCTCCAAAATCAGACGGCCCCTTCGTTAGCAGCATTTACGCCGTGTGACAGCAGCTGGAACCGCCGGGTCATGGTGAGATGGTCACAAGGGCCCTCAACAGCAGCCCAGGTACCGCAGGGTGCGGGCGCAACCCCTGATGAAATCAAGCCACCAAATCAGAGGGCCCGCAGCACCCACAAACACCTCTCGCCTTTGCTTTCTTTTTTTGGGGGGTCTTGGGGGAGATGGGGAACACCACCAACACCCCCCAATAAGGATTACATTTACCCTTCGGGGTCTCTAAAGAGCCTTTTGAAAAATACTTCATTTTTCAGGCTTTGGGAAGGGAACAGATTTCACAAATCACCAAGTCCTGCCGTACCGGTCTCCTTAACCCCTTTAAATGTCCTTCCGCCCAACGCGCGCTCCTTGCCACGCAAGCTGGATGCGTCGCTGTTGTTATCCTCGGCGTCCTGCCCAGGGGCGACGTACGGCGCACGCAGGCTCCATGCGTTTAAAGTTTGCCTTTCAAGCGGCATCGCCTCCCCTCCGTTTCTCTTCCCTTCCACTGAAGTAAGAAGAGACAAACCAGCCCGCTTCCTCGGAGCCGTCTCGAGCAGCACGCGTCTGCCGAGGACGAGGATGCGCCGCAAATTAACGCGGATTAGGGAAAAGAGGACGATGGACGCGGTACTGAGAACTTCCACTCACTGTGGCTCATAGCAATGTCCAGTTCGAAGTGGATATTGTGTCTGCCCTTAGCTTCAGCTGACTCCTCCCCGAGACCAGCTGTGAAGAACACGAAATTCTCATCCCACCCCGAGGCACAGGGTGGGACGCAACAGGCAGCAATGGCAAACGCCAGACCTGAGCCAGCCCAGCTGCACCGGTGAGGTTTCTGCGAAGCCACCTTCAGAGAGCGCATCACCGACGCACCGGTGACACCCCACCGCCCCGCCGACCTGCGAGGTCCTGCTTCTTCATCTGCCTTAGCCCGTCCTCTCCTGTCACGCCTCATTCATTTCTAGCGGTACGCGTTAACGCTGCTAATAAAAGACTGCCCAAGAGCTCCGCTCGCCTCCTCCCCCCGAACTTTCTGCAGTTTGCCTTTTGCCGGTTTCTGAGCCGGTACCTCCCCGCCCGGAAAGCCGCACGCCAAACGCTGTTTGCAGAGCTGGCGTGGCTCTGCCGTCCCCTCCCCGCGTGCTGCCGCGGCACGTGGAGAGCAAACCCGAGCACCGGGGCAAGGATGTGCCGAGGCGGCCGAGCTGGGGACATCACACCTCCCCGCTGAGGGACCCTCCGGACACAGACCTGCACCGTGTCCTTTCCCCATTCTCAGGTTGTTTAAACATTTACAACCGAACCAAGGACGCTGCTACAGGGTTCTGCTGGTCCTCGCGGAGCGTGAGGATGTGACACCGAGTCCATGTGGCCCCGACCACGTCCGTTCACAAACCATGGGGCCAACGGCACGGGGGACGAGAGGCTCCTCTTCCACCTGGGCACATGGGGCACGGGGAGCCGTGGCAGGGGGCCCCCCTGCTCCCAGGGATGGCCACGAGCCCTGGCAGCCCAGATGCCACTCGCTCCGGGGGACATGCTGCATGGGTTGGGTTTTTTTTTTTCCACTCAGCTGTCCTAAGAAGGGCAAACTAATCCTACCTCACTATGGCCTGGAAAACCCCACCGGCAGCTTGAATTTCAAGTTGTTACTAAACGGGGCCAGGGTACGGCTACTAAGAACAGCGAAGAGCTCCAAATACACCAGCGGAAGAAAATGTGCTGCTTCCCCCCCCCCTCCCTGGTGCTGTCCAGCCAGTCTGCAGCAGAGCCTGAACGGCACGGTTGGGAGCAAACCCCTCCTTCTGCACGGATGGTCCCTCCTGTGAAACACCGGAGATGGTAAAATTTGGCACAGCCGCGCAGCGAGAGCATTCCCCTACCCCCGGTGTGCGCAGGCGCAGCCCTGCTGCCCAGCCGAGGCTGATACGTCTCCATC
>NW_009258884.1:143705-153361 GCF_000687185.1 Egretta garzetta
GGGGCACATGGGGCACGGGGAGCCGTGGCAGCGTCCCCCTGCTTGCAGAGCTGCTCCCAGGGATGGCCACGAGCCCTGGCAGCCCAGATGCCACTCGCTCCGGGGGACATGCTGCATGGGTTGGGTTTTTTTTTTTCCACTCAGCTGTCCTAAGAAGGGCAAACTAATCCTACCTCACTATGGCCTGGAAAACCCCACCGGCAGCTTGAATTTCAAGTTGTTACTAAACGGGGCCAGGGTACGGCTACTAAGAACAGCGAAGAGCTCCAAATACACCAGCGGAAGAAAATGTGCTGCTTCCCCCCCCCCTCCCTGGTGCTGTGCAGCCAGTCTGCAGCAGAGCCTGAACGGCACGGTTGGGAGCAAACCCCTCCTTCTGCACGGATGGTCCCTCCTGTGAAACACCGGAGATGGTAAAATTTGGCACAGCCGCGCAGCGAGAGCATTCCCCTACCCCCGGTGTGCGCAGGCGCAGCCCTGCTGCCCAGCCGAGGCTGATACGTCTCTATCCGAAGTGACACGGGCAACAAAAGGGATGTCCCCCCCTCCGCCACCCGTCCCCGTCTATTGAGTGATACAGATGGGCAGTTCGGGAGGACTGCGCGCACATATGCAGAGATGCTCTCATGTCCTTTGACCCCTCGTCCCTCCATCATGGGAGATCTATAACATTTACAAGCCAAAAAACAAAAGAGAAGGGAGAGTAGGGCCAGAATTCATCTTCCAGGCTGACACCTAGCGTTAATTAACGACTTAAAAATCAATGACATAAGGGACAGGCAGCAAATGACACCTCCACGCAGAGCCTGTCTGCTTTCAGGAGCAAGAAAAAAAAAACACCCATCTTTGAGGACAGCTTTGACGCACGCCATACAGGGGAAACCGGGAGGAGCAGCGAGACCAGCACCCCCAGCCCACCCATTGCTGCCTGTTCAGAGACCCTAAATTCCCCTACTTTATTTTTTTTATTTTCCAGCCACCAAAGCACCCTGTTTGGGTTTCCCCGGGGACGTTGCTCCCAGGAGCTTGATGCGTTTTAAAGCTGAGCGTGCAGCAAAAGCCCTGCAAGGTCTAAACGGGAGATGCATTTTCAGAAGCTGTAAGAGCCGTTTCCCACCGTACGTTTTGGGGGACCAAAGGCCGGTGGCTCTGCATTCACCTGGGCCCAGCCTGGTCCTGGCCCACAGCTCCGGGTTTGTTCCGTACCGCAGGTGGAAGTAAGGCAGCTCCATCTATTGTCAGTTTTAACAGCAGAAGGCAGCCCCCCCCAGGGGTCCCAGGGCTTTTTTTCTGGCTAAGGCTGGTTTTACACCCATGCAGCTCCACTCTTGGGTAAAATCGCTCGTGATGCACGTCACCGCGGGGTAAACTGGGGGCCAGCAGCTTCTCTTTAAACTTAAAATTAAGCTTGCGAGCAGCCAAGGCGTTGCTCACAGGGCAAACGCAGCCATGCCACCTCGCAGCTGCGGGCGGCTCCGTCTGGCGCACGCTGGGGGCAGGATGCCCGCGGGTCCCTCCGGCAGGGCTCACCAGCATCTCCCACCCACACACCCAAACTGAACCGGCAGAGGGGAACTACGTATTGACTTTAAGTTGGGAATCATAGAATTGCTTTGGTTGGAAAAGCCCTTTAAGCTCCCCCAGCCCAACCGCTTCCCTACCCCTGCCATCCCACCCCCAAACCCTGGCCCTCAGCACCACGCCTGCCTGGCTGTTAAATCCCCCCAGGGCTGGGGACTCGACCCCTTCCCTGGGCAGCCCCTTCCAGCCCCTGACAGCCCCAAGGGGAAGGAATTGTTCCCCATGCCCAACCTCACCCTGCCCTGGCACAACTTGAGGCCGGTGCCCCTCGTCCCATCGCCCCTTCCCTGGGAGCAGAGCCCGACCCCCCCGGCTCCCCCCTCCTCTCAGGCAGTTGTAGGCAGCGATGAGGGCTCCCCTCAGCCTCCTCTGCTCCAGGCTGAACACCCCCAGTTCCCTCAGCCGCTCCCCGTAAGACTTGGGCTCCAGACCTCTCCCCAGCTCTGTGGCTCTCCCCTGGACATAAATACAAGTATCGTGACAGCCGCGCTTGGAAGCTCTGCTCGCTGCCATCGGAAAGGCGCATTCGTGACTCCTCTCTTGGCAGGGGTGAGGAAGAAGAGGCCGATCTTGCGCCGCCCTCCTCCCGGCTGCGCCGGTGCAGCGGAGCATCCCTGGCTCACACGCACTGAGCACCAGGTAAACCGGGAGCAGGAGGCGACTGCTGCTCCGGATGAGACGGGAGGGAGGGAGCATCGGCGCGGGCGCCAGCAGCTTGGATGGGGCTGGGGGGGACCGGCGGCGGGGGGCGGGAGGGGCTATTGCAGCGAGGGAGCCCGCAGGCTTGGGGGCCACAGCTCCCCCGTAATCCATGCGTGCCATTTTGCAGACTAATGGAGTTAAACCAAATCAACCCAGCGCGCGCGGGACCCTCAGAGGCGAAGGGTAGAGGTGCAGCTCCCAGATGCTGCCCCCATCCCCAGGCCTCGGCGCTGCTTCTGCCCGAAAAGCCCCGCTGCCACGAAACTTTTGTGCCGGAGCTGCGCGGAGGGACGGTCCTGGGGAGCAGATGGCATGCCTTTTTTTTTTTTTTTTTTTTTTTTTTTTTTAAGAGCAAACCTTTCTGGAATACTAAATCTTACAGGAGCTGTAAATGTCAAATTTAAATTCATACTTTGTACCACCTTTGATTTCAAAGAGGATTACACCTATTCGCTGAAAGCAAAGCAACACCAAAGCTACATGAAATGGAATTACGACTACTTAGGCCTTTTTCTATTGCCTCTTTATATTGTTAACTCCTTCCAATTCATTAAGTCTAATCCTTATTAGGCTAAGTAACACACATATGAATAGACAGGACTGGACACAGGAGCATATGTGCCTTTTGTATCACTTCCCGGCTAATCCCTAGCCCGGGGAGGGGACAGACACAGGGAGAAGTGGCTGGTCCTCGCCCGTGCTGGCCGAGCAGCGTGCCGCCCGGTGGGGAGCACCACGCGGGCCACCAAGCCGCCCCGGGCAGTGGGTCCCGACAAAGCGGGACATTTCATAAGGTGGGGAGGGAGGGATGGGAAACAGATGCATTTGGGGGGTGGTGGTGGTGGGGAAGAGCCTGGTTTGGGTTTGCCACCTCTGTTAGTAAAAAGCTTCCGAAAGCATCCCTAGCCACAGCGCCTTCTCCATCCCCGGGCGCTTGCTGCTCTGTTTATGGTCCTACAGCTCAAGCAGCAAGACTGGGACAGGGCTGAAAGCCGGTGCCGCCTGGCAGCGTGCGGGGGCACGGGGGGTGTCCCCCTCCCAGGGACACACGCACCGCCGGCACAGTCCCCCGGGCGCATTTATAACCTGGGATCCCAACAGGAAAACTCAACTCCACGCCTCCCCTTGCGTGCGCTCTGCAGGAAAACGAGGGGTAAAATTCGGCTTTTTCCAGCAAGATAGAAACCAAAACCGACCCGCGTGGAAGTCAGCGGAGTGACGCAGCAGCGGGCGAGATGGGAATCAGGCAAAGTATATAAAATAGATATTTATACGGCACTGGTGTTGCTCATAGTGTTTTAAAAACAATAAAGCAGCAGCTTATAAAGTCTCTTGCATATTGCGGACATGAAATAAAGCCAAGACGGGAGCTAGAACATCTAATTCCCTGGCTACAAGGAAGAGAGAGTTATTCAGGTTTACAGGGTGCCATTCAGTTTTATGACAATATCTCCTCATACGGCAGGTTTATCAATTGAGCAAAAAGGCACAACGGGGTGCGGTATTATTGGAGCCTAATCTCACGCCTCGGGTGCGTGGCGCGAGGCACGGGGGCCAAAGGCCACAGCACGGTGTGATTATCCAACAGCAACGCTCGCTCAGGACGCCGTGTCTGGATTACCAAGTAGGTTGGCTTAGGTTTTAACACGAAACGTTAACGTTCGTGGCTGAGGACGGCTCTCCCTGCTGGGGGTGTACGTCCACACACGGGCAGCGGAAAAGCAAATATTCTGCCCGGTTCCATTGCGTCTCTGCTTTGCTGGTCAGGCTGCCCATGGCCTTGGGGTGCCACGTGGCCTCTGACCAAACGCTTAAGAGAAGAAAGCATCCCTCTGGGCTGTAGGAAAGAGCTAAGACATAGAGTTAAGCACGTAAACCGCAGAGTACGGGTTACCTCGCCGCAGAAAGGCTCACTGTAAATCAGATGCCCCGTGCTGAAGGACGGTACATTCTGAGCCCTGGCCATGGGGGAGCCCGGCTCCCGCACTCGCTGCAGGCCTCAGTCTTCCCATCCATAAAATGGAGCTAATGCCTTGATTCATAGAAACATGGAATCATAGACTCATAGAATGGTTTGGGTGGGAAGGGACCCCCAGAGGTCACCCAGCCCAACCCCCCGGCAGGAGCAGGGACACCTTGAACCACATCAGGTTGCTCACAGCCCCGTCCAACCTGGCCTGGAATGGTCCCAGGGATGGGGCCTCCACCCCCTCTCGGGGCAACCCCTGCCAGGGTTTCACCACCCTCACTGGAAAGAATTTCTTCCTTAGATCCAGTCTAAGACTCTCCATAGATGTTCCAGAGGTCTAAGCAAGCTGAGATCTGGGGCACGTACGCTGCCTATTGAATGGCACCCGTGCAACCGCCACGGAGCAAAAGACTCGCTGGTGTTCGAATGGAGTGAATTGCTCCTTGCTGGATCGGTCCCATTTAGGCCAGTGGGATCTAGGGGCACACGCTGCATGCCCAGAGGGAGAACAGTACCCTACAGGTTTTAATTAGCACTTTTCCAGCAGCAAAGTTCCTGTCTATTGTCACTTAATTACTGTGTATCTACCCCAACAGACATTAAGCTTTCCCTATGACCTCTCGCTCTCTACACCCTTGTCATTCTCTCTCCGAGCCCTGTGTGACACTGGGGAAACATGGAGCAACTTCTTAATTAATTGGACTAATTAGTCTCCGAGATGGCTGGACAGCTGGACCCTATCTCCTCCCTGATCTCCTCATGGAGGGAACAATCAAATCGCGGTTTGTTTCTCCAGAGTTGACAAAGTCTCGGCGCTGCCCGTGATCGGGTTCCTATTAACCCAACTCCCCCGAGAGCGCCGCAGAGGATGAAGACGTTTTCCCTTTGGCTAATGAAGTCCACAGCAAGACCCTGCTACTACCAGAACAGCACCTGGTAGCCTTATAGAGGGTCAAGGTTTCCTCTCAACCCTTTCCCTGTTTCGCAGGGTTTATAACGGGGCTGTAAAACTTTGCTCTGGCTTGAAACCCTCCCCCTACTGGCTCCCAGCCCCACACCGCAATTCTTTACCACTTCCAAAACTATGTACATAAATATTTTTTTTTTTTTAAATCTCTTTGAATCAAACCTGATTTTTCAAAAAGTCCGATCTTTGATCCTCCTGAAAGGGCATTTTTCTCTTCCATGTCCCCGTGCGCAGTCCCAGCACCTGAGACCTGCCGCTGCCGGGGGCTCCCTCTGACGCGTGCCCCCCGTGGGCAGGGGGGATACCAACAGCAGCAGCTTGCCTTCAGGCAAAGGTTCAGATAATGCCACACCAGCAAGGGTTAACCCGCAATCGCTGGATGTTTTGTAATTCTCAGAATGGGTAGGATTTTATCATAGAACCGTGGAATCATAGAACTGTGGAATCATAGAACCGTGGAATGGTTTGGGTGGGAAGGGACCCCCAGAGGTCACCCAGCCCAAACCCCCTGCAGGAGCAGGGACACCTTGAACCACATCAGGTTGCTCACAGCCCCGTCCAACCTGGCCTGGAATGGTCCCAGGGATGGGGCCTCCACCCCCTCTCGGGGCAACCCCTGCCAGGGTTTCACCACCCTCATTGGGCCTCGTATTTCTCCCAAGATATGTTTTGATCTGAAGGGGAAGGTCATGGTTTCGGCGTGCTTTCGCCACGCGTCCACACACTACGAATTGGGAAGAAAACCAGATAAAAATATTTTCTATTTCCGGAGAATTTTTTTACAGTTCTCACGGTGCTGAGATTATATTCCCGATTTGCGCGATGTGAACTCCACCTCGAAGCAAAGAGGGGGATTTTTTTTTTCCCCCACCCTGCCCATATTATTTCCTTCGAGGCTACAGGATGCTCTCCTCAAATGATACAGCTTTAAAGGAGAGTGGGAACAGCGAGCATCCAGCTGGAGATTTAAAACCAACACACTGGGTGCATTTTGGAAGGGAATTCAAACCAGCTGAAGGCGGCAGCATGAGGGAAACACGAGGCAGCCTCAGGAGGGGGATGGAGGAGAAGCAAAGGAACCTTTAGCTACAGGAGCAGCAGCGGTCACGTAAAAGATGGTTATGGAGCATTGAAACAGGCCTGGTGTAAGAAGGACTTCCCAGAGAAAGAAAAAATACAGATTTCATTTACAACAGCACGGAAACCGTGCTCTAGGGTGGCTCTGGTTTTACTGGTACCCAGCCTGTTGGCAGGGGTCGTATAACGTGGTTGAAGGGAAAGCAAGCAGGCAAGAAAAGCCCTTCCCTAGCGCACGCACAGGCGCGACATGCCTCCTCCTCCTCCTCCTCCCCTTCCACAACGGCTCGCAAAATTGTCATCGGGACTAAATTAAAATAAATGAGCGAGCGCATCTGGGCAGGCTCTTCCCTCTTGGTCGTAGCAGGTGGGAGCTGGGGGAACTTCAGCGAGTACCAGAAGTTAAACAGCAAAACAGAAAGCGGAGGAGCTGAAGCTTCCCGAGCTGCTCAGGGGCCTGGCAAAGCTCATGCCCATCCATCCCTAGGCCACGCTGGGCGCCTAAACCCCCTCACTTGCTTTACAAAATCATAGCAGTAGAAGCTGATGGTCGCCGCTCTAGGACTGTCACAGGAGCTGTCAGGTTCTGTGCTAGATTGAAATGAGAGTAAGTGGGGAAAGGAAGTAAGTAATATAAATGGAAAAGACTATTTTTCAAGAATTTATTCTTTCAGGGCATGCTAGGGCAGACAGAGGTGACCAAGTTTCAGGTGCTTTGATCCTTAGTCAAGCAAATGATCAATTATTCCATCCGAGCTGTCTCACTCCCTGTGACGAGCGTTGCAAGGCCAGCTTGGCTTTGGTGGGGTTTGTTATATTCCTCAAGCAGGGCTCTGCTCAGCTCCGGGCCAGCCCTGGTGAGACCTGTGTCCAGTTCTGGGCCCCCCAGTTCAAGAAAGATGAGGAACTCCTGGAGAGAGTCCAGAGGAGGGCAGCAAGGATGATGGGGGGACTGGAGCATCTCCCCTACAAGGAAAGGCTGAGGGAGCTGGGCTTGTTCAGCCTGGAGAAGAGAAGGCTGAGAGGGGATCTCATCAACACCTACAAATATCTCAAGGGTGGGGGTCACGAGGACGGAGCCAGACTCTTCCCAGTGGTGCCCAGCGCCAGGACAAGGGGCCATGGGCACAAACTGAAGCAGAAGAGGTTCCAGTTGAACGGGAGGAAGAACTTGTTGACTGTGAGGGTGCCCGAGCCCTGGCCCAGGCTGCCCAGGGGGGCTGTGGAGTCTCCTTCTCTGGAGATCTTCACCCCCCGCCTGGCCGCTGTCCTGTGCCCCCTGCTCTGGGTGAGCCTGCTTGGGCAGGGGCGTGGCACTGGGTGAGCTCCCAAGGTCCCTTCCAGCCCATGCCATTCTGGGATTCTGTGAGTCCCTGAATTCTTGCAAAAGCACAAAATGACCGAATGAGTGCAAGGCAAGACCAGGGGATTTGTATTGCCCAAAATCCAGGGCTCCCAATCAGCAGGTCCCTGGATTTAAATGCCAGTGAGATCCATGGAGCTCCTCCAGGCCAGCCTCCAACCTGAACTCAGACCTGGGAATTTAATATACCAGTTCTTGTGGCTCACCCACAACTTCCCGCCCCCTCCCTCCCCCCCCCAAAAAATGGTATTTTGTTTTATAAAGACATTCAGCCCTTATTTATAAAATTTGCGAGTGATGGAGCATCTACCATATCCCCTGGCAATTTTCTCCAATGGTTAATTACTGTGACTGTCAAAACACACACTTCAATGCTCATTTGAATTTGTCTGCCATCAGTTTCCAACCATGGAACCTACTTTTATATACATATATATATTATTTTTTTTTTTTTTTGGTTTCCCTGCTCAGCTTGAGAGTCTTTTACTGTCTTTTATTCTTCCCCGCGTTGGTATTTGTAGATGATGAGCACATTGTCTTTTAACCTTTTCTCACGTAAACGTTGGTTTGAACTCTTTGGCACCTGCTCTGAGCTTATCCTAATGCCCTTCTGCACTACCGAGAGGCCCCAGGAAGGGACGTGAGGGACTGTACCTATACGAGAAGAAAGGCAATCCAGCCCTAAAAAGCAACCTGCACACCTCGCTCCTCGGGTCCGTGCTGCCTTTTTGCATATTACCTAAACAACGGTCGTTTCAACACGCAGAAGATAACAGTTTAGAAGTCAAAGATATCGAAACATCCCCAACAGCTTGCCTATCGGTCAAACAACGAGCTCAACGAAGTCCCCTCTCGCTAAATACAGCGCTCCCCACCACCGAACTCCGAGCCATCAGGTACCAGTACCGCCCATCTCCCAACAACTCTCGTGCCCAAAGCGCTGAGCCCCCCCCCCCTTCCCGTCCCCTTTCCGGAGGGAGGAGAGAGACTGAATGCGGCCCCCGAGAGCCTCGTGCCTCCCACCGATCCCGGGGAGCAGCTTCCAATTCACTGGCAAAGCACCAACTATTACCTTTTTAACTCGTGTATTTTCAATACATACAAAGAACATGTACAACAAGGTTTTGCTGTGGTCAATAATCCCTGAAATGATGTTTTCAACAAACCTCATTTCAAGTCTAGATCTGGAGTAGAGAAGTGATTGGATGAAAGGCCATTATATGACTGCTGTAATTTATTCTGCAGAGAGCTAAAACCACCAATTATCTGACATGAATGACACCACTTCTTTTTCTTCCCAACACAAAGGTGCACAGTATCTATTTTCCGAGATCTAATTTAAATTTTAAAAAACCTCCTATGTTTAAATAAAAGGTGGCGGATACAAACCAGCTCGAGTCAGAAATACCGAGCAGAAGTGAGAAATCGAAGTCGAAGGCTGGCGCGCCCGCCCCCGGTCCCCCGGGTTGCGCTGGGGCTCCTCGGGGAAGCGGCAGGGGGCATTTCAAACCGCGCTGTTTTGTTGCGACATTAACGCTGTTTACACGCGGGCAGAGCTGGGAGGAGCTGGCGTTTTATTGCCCTGACAAGTGAGAAGAAGCGGGGCTGCAAAGAGGGGGGATTTTAATTTCACGCAAGCTAAAATTATCCACGTGATGCGAAGCAGAAATCGGCTGGCGGACAACCGCCGCGGTAGACACCCACTTGTGGTTGAGTTTCGCATCTGGTGCCTTCTGAGGTGCAATAGCCAACTGCTTTGAGTAGGTTATAGAGCTACATGAGAAGCCCAGAAAACCCTCTGTATAAAATCATGGAATGTTTTGGGTGGGAAGGGACCCCCAGGGGTCACCCAGCCCAACCCCCCCGCAGGAGCAGGGACACCTTAAACCACATCAGGTTGCTCACAGCCCCGGCCAACCTGGCCTGGAATGGTCCCAGGGATGGGGCCTCCACCCCCTCTCGGGGCAACCCCTGCCAGGGTTTCACCACCCTCACTG
>NW_009258884.1:153541-153935 GCF_000687185.1 Egretta garzetta
CCTCCCCTGGCCCCACTCCAACAGGTCCATGTCCTCCTTGTGCTGAGGGCTCCCGAGCTGGACGCAGGGCTCCAGGGGAGGTCTCCCCAGAGCAGAGGGGCAGAATCCCCTCCCTCAACCTAATCTAAGCTATTTATTTAAGGGGCAGCGTCCTCTGCTGTGTTCCCCATCCATGATACCTTTTTCTCTGGCTGGGGAAACTGGTGACCCAGTTTGCCGGACTAAATTAATTAAATCTCATTCGCTCATTACCACTAAACTAGAAAGCGACTGCTTATTTTAGAACCTCATTTCCCATCCTTTTCCTCCAGAAGGACCCCAGCACCGAGTAACCGTTTGCGTGGCGTTCGTGATGCCGATGCTGGCGGGGACTCGGTGAGAAGTTTCGCAGCAG
>NW_009258884.1:153947-154410 GCF_000687185.1 Egretta garzetta
CCCGAGCAGTGGCCAAGCATCCCCAGGGATGACGCTGAGCCAGCGTGGAGAGCTCAGCCGATGCTTCGGCTGCTAATTTACTGCAGGGAAAAGGCTACCACTGCTATATACTGGTTTATGGCAAACAGGGCAACACCTTTTAAACTGACAAATGTGAGTGACACACGGGGAGCGTTTGACAACATCTCACCAGTTTGCTGACGGGGGGGATGGAGGAAAGCAGCCGGGATCATAAAACACCGGCTTTAATCTTCCACCAAAATAAAAAAAAAAAATTTACAAGCAAGAGCAGGAAGATAAATATAATTAAAATACTCTGAAAAGCCCTGTACATATGTGCGTCTCTTTCTAATATTCGCCAGGGGAATTAGGATGTCTTTGTTCTGTGGCACGGGATAGTTAGGCAGCAAGGTACCCTCAGCGCTATACAGGCAAATTAACTCCTCGCATTTAACGAGAGCGT
>NW_009258884.1:154424-160789 GCF_000687185.1 Egretta garzetta
AGTCGCGGGGAGGTTGGGATTTGCCTTTCTCATGTTTGATCTTCAAGGCTGATTCTTCTGGAGCTCGGTATAGGACAGGGAGTAAAGCAGGTAGGGCCCTTCTCCAGCAAAGGCAGCAGCAGCACGGGTGCCGGAGCGCGGCCGAACGGAGGCCGAACCCGCGCCGAGTCGCAGCCGGCTCAGGGCGTGCCGAGGAGAACACCGAGCGGCCGCACCGGCACGTGACAGCAATTCACACTCAGACGGGCGGTTTGAAACCTCCGAATCAAACGACAGTAGCATAAACCCACGATATTACTTTTAAATACCAACGTTGCTGATGTTTCAGGCCAAGCCCGAGCTTGAAAACACAAACAATCCAAAGAAGAACATCAGCGCTCAGAGAAGAGGGAGGAAAAATATCATTTATGGGATAGGGATATAGAGTTTTCCAAACTAGTTTGGACTTATTGCAGTAGCTCCTATTTATCTTGAGCAATCACTTCCCAAACTCCAATTCCAGCACCGAAAAGGTGGCCAATGCTTTTCAGGGACCGCCTGGCTTCGTTTAGCTCCGTTCATCACAGCGCTGCTGACGTCACTGGTGAGCAAACCCCGCCGCGCGGCGGCGTGCCGGCCTGGTCCTGGCGAGGGAGGCGACTCCGAGCCGTCGCTGTCTCCTCCCGATGGTTTACAGCCGCCGCGGCCGTAGGTGGTTTCTGCTTTTCCTATCGCGGTGACATCTGAGCGCCGCTTTCAACGAGGCCAAATGGCCCAAGTTCTAGCGGGTTTTGGACACTGGGAATTCATCAAAGTTCAACGTTTCTGTCCCGCGCTCATTCATCAGCGGGAACAGCCAACACCACTCCGAGTGGGGACACCTGGGTTTTCCCTTCTGGTTTTCTTTCCCAGCTCTGCAGAGTTGGGGAAAGTTTGGTCACAGAAAGCCAGTTTGGATCATCACAGCTGGTCCTGTTTAGCATAATCCCACTCCCCCCCCCCCCCAAATCCCCTGTCTGATCTCGGGCATGTCACTAACCTGCCGGAGCGCCAGAAGCGGGTAGGTGTGACACCAGAGCAGTGTCCCCCAGTTAAATGCTGAGTGGTTTAACCCTCTCCTGGCAGGGTTAGCCAGAGGGCAGCAAGCTGAGCCATCTGCCTTTGGGGTTTGTTTGGGTTTTTTTTTTGTGTCATCCGTCTTTATCGGAACAAACTTTGACCATTTCCATTTTTACCTCTACTGTAGGCACTTTCAAAAAAAAGAAAAAAGCGCACGGGGCTGACGGCACTACAGTAGGCGCCGTTAGACGGTGACTTCTTCTGGAGGCTTTTAAACGCATAAATTTGGTGCTGTTCAGCCTCTTCCTTTGGCATTCGATTTCTCCTGCTGGGGAAGCGCCGGAGGAGCCGGGGCTGTAGCCTGGGAGGTGCTGGCAGCTTTCCTTCTCCTCTCCCTGCGGAGGGCAGAAGACAAAAGCGACGCTCCCGTGACTCCCAACTCCCTGGCGCAGGCGCTCCCCTCGCTGCCGATCGGCAACATATTGCCTCTGAGTCATCCGCCTTCCCGGAGCGGTGTTCGCAAGCTGCGAGAGGCAGGGATGCCTCCGTGCCACCCACGCTGGGACCGGGGCGAGAGCTGCCAAGGCCGGGGCGCTCTGCCAGGCACGGCGCTACCCACCTACCGAAAAATAGGGCAATCGCGGCCGCAGCCCTGGAAGCAAACGCCGAAACCCTTGAGAGGTTGAACTCATTAAACTTGCCGCGTGTGATGGAGATGTTATCCAGCCCATTGTAAAGAGGTCTGGAAAATAGCTGCGGCGGAGTTTTAAAGGGGCTGCTATTAAGACGTTTTAAAGAGGGCGAGTTTGCGCGTCCAAGTGCAAGAGAGAAGGAGCGAGCAAGAGAAATATTACATGAAATAAAGAACCAATTAAAGGGGGGGGGCAAGTCTCTTCAGAATGATTGGCTCTGTCTAAGCCAAGAACTGGAGCATTTAACCTTTTGTTTGTGCTTCTCGGAAACGTTGCCTTGCTATCTGCCGGGGTCACAACCAGGTCAGAGCCACAAACCATCCCCACCGCGGCCGGTCGCCGTAAATCACCGCAGCCGGGACGCAGCCTGCGCCCAGGCTGGCCTCAGCCCGGCCCTTTCTGATACGCCTGTCACCCCTGGAAATGGTATTGGGATGGCAATCAGGCACAAATAGGATTTTGGTGGCCGTGGCTGCCGTTTGCTCCTTTCTGAAGAACTGGAAGAAATCCAGAGCTGAACAGAATGGATTTTGCAATAGCGCAGGCACTTCTCCATCAATACAGCGGCCGGTTGGGGCGCTCGGCTGAGGTTATGTCAGCTTTACGATAGGATTGATCTGCCCCAGGACTCACGCTGGGAGCAAAGTTGGCACTTGGAGTCTTTCATCCACGAGAGAAATGAGAAACTCAAATCCTCCTTTTGGAGGAGCTTGAATTCTAAGACTGCATTCGAACACAAAGATTAACCCAAGATCAAAATTTTTCACGTGTAGGACACAAATGTAAAGGGAATTGTTTGGTCTCAGCTAAAACATCCCCAAACCTCTCCCATTGAAAGAGAACTCGACCAAAGAGACAATTTTAGCTATTTAACTATTTGCAGCCCAGAGGTGGGCCCGCTGATGAAGCACGGCTTCGGGTAGGATGCGCAGCTCTGAAGCCGATGCAGCAGCCGGACCGAAACAGCGAGGACCCCCAAGGGCAGCAGGAAGGATTTACTCGGAGCGTAAGGGCCTGGAGTCCTCGTGTGGGATAAGCTGAGGGAGCCACACCAAGCCCCGGCTCTCCGTTCCTCCGCAGCCGGGTAAGGCTTTGCTCCCCCTAACAAACACGGGCTACATCGCGGAAAGCCCTTACTAGCCCTCAGCCACCTCTTCTTTCCCAATTAACAGCAATTTTGCCAGGTTTTGCCCATCCGCCAGAAGACAGCAACCTCTTTTTAGTAAATGGCATTAGTGAAGAGCCCGTTAATTAAACGCGCCGTGGAGTAGAAGGAGAATCGAATGAAAACAGGGTGGGCTGGGAACGGCGAGAGGTCCCCGTTGTGGTCACGGGGCGTTGGAAAACCACGAGCAGATTTCTGCTTTTAAACGCAGTTTTAGCTTTCTGCTACAAAAGTCCTATTTTCCCAGTTGTTCTGGGGTGCAGTAATAACCCGACAGACGCACGCCAAGCCGCGGATACCGAGCGTGCCCCATCCCGAGCCGGAGGAGCTCGGTCTGTAGGTTACCTCCCGGGGGTGGTCCTGAAGGGGGGTGCATCCCGTAAGAAAGACTGGATTTTACATAATGAGTAAGTAAAAAGCTTTTCCTGCAAGCTAGAGCTTTTCAATCCAAATGAAAACCGCACAAGCAAATGTCAATTTAGCCAATCTTCCTGCTTTTCAAAGAAAAACTGAAAAAATAGACAAAATCTTGTAGGAGAACCGATCAGGCAGAAAGCAGTTTTGTAACTTCCATTTTGAACACGGAGACTGATTTCTAACCGGCCAAATTCCTCCCTTCTGCCCAGGTTTCCAATAAAAAAAATAGGTAACTTTCTGAAGTCTACGAGGAGGGGAGGAATTTGTCTCCTTGGCAGTTGGCTAAAAAAAGCGCTGGGAGGCAAGCAGAGAAACGCACCGCTTGACGGAGCAACCATGGGCGCGTCCATCCACCAGGAGCTTAGCTTATTTATTTACCTAGTAATCAAATAAATTGTTTCACTCCATCTCTCTAGGCTCAAGCCCTCTATTTATCCCTAGCGGCACAGCCAACCCCCCTCCGCCCGCCGTGTGCACCGCAAACCGGTGCAGCAAAACCAACGCAAACTCATCCTCTGCTTCCTCACCACCACGCTGCTGGCGTGGCCAGCGTCAGCCTGACCTTCCCAGCCGCACGCTAAAATACTCCCGGCGTTTACTCTAGGTGCAGGAATAATGTGCGTTGCTGGAGTCCTACGGCGCGCATCCCAAACTTGGGACACCCGCGCATCCCAAGGTGACACGTAAACCCTCGTCGTGGCCAATTTAAGCTCGCACGCACGAGCGCCGTGGATCTCCCTGCTGTTGTTCTTCCTCGCCGCGTGTCCTTCACCCGTATCACGCATGCTCTTCTTCCATCAGCTCATCATTTGTGTATTAACTCTCGATTAGCTCCGAGCTGGCCCAATTTCTCTGCCCCCTGCTGTAACACATTAATGGAGGATTTGTACCAGCAAAGCGAAACGGCCTCTTTGCCCAAGAGACTTTCACTTAAACATAAAGCCAGAGCAGGGGAAAACCAGCAGGGACCGCTGCCCGCATCGCTGGCCTGCGCGCGGGGTGGAGGGGGTGTCTTGGGGCAGGGTCTTGCTATGCCACCGCTTTCTGCCTTGCTTTCACGCATTTTCCTTGGTTGCTCTTCACTATTCTGATTTTGCAAACACGCAAGCAAAATAAACCCAAGGCAGCACAACCTCCAGAACCACGTCACCGGATTTCGCGTGTCTCTGGGACATTGCCCACGAAGGTCCTGCTGCACCCAGGAGTGCTGAGCAGATCAGGACCGTCTGACATTCCCAAACCAACTTTATTTCTGGGGCCGAGGTACCAGCGTGCTTACATCCTTATACTGAATCTCCTCCGTCCTGCCGGGGAGAGACGAGGGACCTCTTGCAGACCAGGGAAGGGGAAACCTGCTGCTATTTAATGTCAGATAGAACAAGAGGGTCCTGATCGATACCAAAGTCTCATGACTTGCCTCTTCCAACAGAAGGATATGAGATGCCCACACTGAACATCCAACACCGGAGGAGCAGGTGGGGAAGGCTGCAACGTGCATCCGCACACCGCAACCGAGAGGACGGAGCTGGAAGGCTCGCCCAAAGGCAAGCACCCCCTTGCCAGCCCTCAGGGACTGCGTTCTTGTCCAGGGGCTCGGTGCCACCATGCTGGCACCAACACCCCGGAGAGAAGGAAGCCACTGCCGCCTGCCCGGCTCCGCACCCTCCCATAGGTACCGAGACACACAAGAGGATACAAGACAGAATTCCCAGTGTCAGAGACAAACCCAAATAAACTGAAAAGCAGAGAGAAGCACATGGCTGCGCTTTCAGTGGGAGGGAGAGGGCTCCACTGGTTCAAAACAGCTGGAAAATCCAACCCAGAGGTCCCGGTTCAACATCACAAGTTAAATGTGGATCTAGTTCTGTTCACGCGGATCCTTCACTTAAGGAAACCCAACCCAACCCCCCCATCCTAAACATTCATAACGTGCATTGCTAACTGCATATTGCACCTCCAATCATTTGTATGACAGAAAAGGCACCTAATCCTGAATCTGAAAAACTATGTGATGGAGGATTTACAGTATTAGAAGGCAAACAGTGGCAGGTGTAATTAGGAGAAAAATTTGTCATGCTCTTGACTCTAGGAGAGAATGAAAGGTCTGGAATAGCAATCTCCCAAGTGTTTACCCAATGTGAGCGCACACAAGATGGAAAGCACATTTCCAACCACGGACAGATTAATATTTGATGCCAGAAAGAGAAATGCACGCTGTTCATGTTTATTTAGGATATTGTGAAATACAGTGAAATTTGCAATTTTATTGGATTCAGGGGTTCTGTGTTTTTGAAAAGTCCTAAGCTACTGTATGTGGTAGAAGCAGCACATACGCGAGCAGTTTAGACGTGCCAGCTGCAGAGAATGAAAGGGCTTCCCCTCCCCCTGATTTTAAAGAAGAAGAAGAAAAAAAAAAAAAGATATAAAAAGATTAGCCGCAGGATAAACTGGGAAAACTCCACTGAGCTTTCTGTGTCTCTTAATACTAATTTTAGTGGCTAGAACTGACACAAAGGAAAATTATATCTGGGTTACTTTGTCAGCCACTGCAACTCCGAAAGGTGGCATTAAAGCAACAACCCCCTCTTCTAACAGGCTGCGACGAGACGTGGCCATGGGGGTGTTCTGCTCTGCCCACCGAGGGTGCATCTCAGGCACGTGCTGTCACCATCACCTCCCTGTCCCAGGGCAGTTTCCAGCACTAGGGGAATTTCTGGAACTTTGCTATGTTGGTGCACAAACACCCAGCTCACCCCCCCGGAAGCGGCTGCTCCTTTGGGAAGCTCTGCCCCCCTCACCCAAGCAGCAGCCCACTGCCGAGGCCGTGCCACACAAGTCATCGTCCTGGGAATCCAGGAAAATAAATCAGCAGTGTGGGGTGTGAACGTGGTGTCATCTCCTTTGTCTACCCTTCCACTAATTCCGGAACAAATTGGTCGCAGGATCATAGACTCATCGAATGGTTTGGGTGGGAAGGGACCCCTAGAGGTCACCCAGCCCAACCCCCTGCAGGAGCAGGGACACCTTGAACCACATCAGGTTGCTCACAGCCC
>NW_009258884.1:160808-161595 GCF_000687185.1 Egretta garzetta
GTGGTCCCAGGAACGGGGCCTCCCCCCCCTCACGGGGCAACCCCTGCCAGGGTTTCACCACCCTCACTGGAAAGAATTTCTTCCTTAGACCCAGTCTAAACCTGCCCTGCTTCAGTTTAAAGCCATCCCCCCTTGTCCTGTCCCAGCTGGCCCTACTAAAAAGCTTGTCCCCCCCTTTCCTCTGGGCCCCCTTGAAGCCCTGAGCGGCCGCACTCAGCTCTGCCCGCAGCCTTCTCTTCTCCAGGCTGAATAAATCACACGTGCAGCCTGCTCTTCACCAAGTGCCCTTCAGACAGCCTGGCTCCCAAAAGCCGCCCCTGCCCACAAAGCCCACGAACTCCCCTGCTGTTTGCCACGCCACAGAGCCTGCCCAGGAACAGGGTTTTTTTCTCCAGAAGTTAAAAACGTGAGCACACGCTAAGAAAAACCAACACAGAAAATTAAACGGACACGTATTAACCACGGACAAACCCTGGCGCGCATCCCAACCCTTCCTTAGAGGGCCCTCCCGGCTTGAAGTCCCGCGGTGGTGTTGGGGTTGGATGCAGCCATCCAGAGCTGGCGCGTGGATACCCAGGAATGGGGCTAGCGAGAAGGTCTCGGAAAAACCAGGAATGGGAGCAGTGAGCTGGTCTCAGGCAGCCGTACTCTGTCCTCCCTGCATAAACTCGCATCCTCGCCGGTGCTGTGTCATGTACACACCTTGTACCGGTCCCTTTATCCATTTCCAGCTCAGGGCCCTGGAAAAGTTGGCCCTGGAAAAGCAAACTCTGCTACCTGCTTTTCC
>NW_009258884.1:161648-163625 GCF_000687185.1 Egretta garzetta
GTCGGGCTGGGACCTTATCACCGCCAAGTGCCGACCCCGCATCCACGCCGGCTTTGGCCCCGGGGGCGCAGCCTAAGCCTTTCGGGAGGGCTCCACAAAATTACAGCTGGGATGGCAGCGATAACGTACGTTAGAGGAAAAAGGAAACGGGGATAGTCTGGGTTGAGGAAAAGGAGGTATTTTACTTCTCTCGTTCCTCTGCCCAGTTGTGAGCCCAATAAAAGGGATATATTATTCTCCTACACATCATTGGGCAGGAGAGGAAGTGTGTGACAGCTTCCATATTCCCCGCACGGCCCGGGTAGGGAAGGAGAAGGACGGGAAAATTCTCCTCTCCCAGTCGCAGAGGCAGACGGGGGTACCTGGTCCCCTCGCAGTGATCCATCGCAGGCGGAGAAACGGGCTGCAAAAGCAGACACGTAATTTGTAGCTGGAGGAAGGGACTGTTTGTAACGGGGAATGGAGAAGGAAAAGAATAAAGGGCAAAATAGAGAAAATACACCGAGGCGGGCAAAACCTGGAAAGGAAAAAAAGATCTGTGCAAAGAGGCAGGGAAAGAATAAACGGGGAAAGTAATAAATAAAGCGGGTTAATGAAAGACTGAAAAAAGACAGGGAACTCATACCCATATATCGCCGTACGGGAGGCGGGGAGAGCCGAGCAACGGGTGAGACGGGGGGAAGAACACGGGCGAAGGTTACACAGCACCCTCATCCGTTTCGGTCCCGAGGACGCTGGCTGCCATTAAAAGACGTGAAGTGGCCAAGGAGGCGCTCAATAAAAAATAACCCAACGCGGGGAAGTCGGGGTCAGCCCCGACTCCTTGGTGAGGGGAGGCGCGTTTCCCAGCTCTTCAGACAACTGCGATACGAGCAAACCCAATTAATTAACCCAGCGGCGCCTTGACGGGCCGCAGGTAGAGGGGAGAGGGAGACGCGCAACGTTTCGGCGTCGCTTCGTGGGGCTTCGGGCTGGTTCGAGGATTTTGTGGTACGGCACTAAACCCTGGGACGCCATTAAAAAAAAAAAAAAAAACACCTCTCTGAACTTTAGAAATTAAAAATACTCCGAGTATCGGACAGAATTATACTATCTGTGAGCATGTATCACGTGCACAACCCCCAGTTCATTTATATAAACCCCACAAAGCCCCGTTTTATGGCTGCGTATGTATATAGACACTGAAGTCTCTGAAGAGGTTTGCACGAGACAGACTTTTCCATGAACCCTGTGCAGCTAAAATTAGTATGAAAATGGTGGTGTTTCATAAAAGAAAGATATGTGGATGCCCGTAAGTGCCATTTTATTTCTCAGTGAGAGGATAAAGTGTTTTTTCCTACATAATTTTTGATGTAGAGGCTAAATTAGGCCCGAGAAGAGGGACAATACAACTTTAAACATCATTAGTATTCAGTCTACGTAAGCCAACCAACAGCAGTTATGTATTTTTGCAAGTATGCATATAATTTATTGTGGAGAACACAATTTACATGGGTAGTCGATGCCTGTTTTATAGCCTCACAAATAGATGTATGAACTCAAGCATATAATGGCTCAACCAGCAGGCGCAAATACGTTCTAAATCTTCTAAATGTGCTTCACAAAAATGTAACTGAGGAATATAAAACAGATCAATTCTTGCATGTTATATATTGGTTTTTGATTTACAAATCTAATCTGGGAAATTTCTTTAGAAATGAGTGGATTTTTTTTTACGGAACTTCTTCTTTTACAGGATTGTGCCAGTCAAATCCTGGAGGATTCCCTTCTGTATATGGCTGGGTTTAGAGGGGGTTTTATTATTATTTTAATCTATGTAGAGAATACAGCGCCTATTTGGAGCACCTGATTTCACAGCTTCCTGGATGTCCTGGTGCTAATTTCCTAAGGAAGCCCTTTTCCGTTATTTACAAGCCCATAACACCCAGCGTGTTTTATCTACGTTTGCCCTAATTAGCTTCCCCAAAAGAAAAAAGG
>NW_009258884.1:163722-179054 GCF_000687185.1 Egretta garzetta
CAAGAAAAAAAAGGAGGGGGGGGGGGGGGGGGGAAGAAAAAGAAAAAGAAAAAAGAAACTACATTACTGTGTGGATTCTTGCACATCCTAGAAAGTTGGCAGTTTCATTTCTAATTCAGGTGCAGCGGGAAGATAAAATCTGGGTGTCTGGAATAAAACACATTTCTAATGGGATGGAACGACAATCCCTTATTACCTCCCACCATTTTTCTCATAGTTTTGCTCCAAGTACAGCAAATCCCTGTGCTATATTTTTTCATAATGTATAGCTTGCTATTACCTCTCAAGAACAATTTTTATAGAGAGGGTGCCCTGTTCAATAGATCTGTAGTGTCTCCAAGGGGGAATTCACACAGGGTTTTATTTATGGTTACACTCAACTGTACCATGTTGCCAAGCCTCCGCCGTTGGATTTGTCAAAAAAAATACTCCTTTCTCCGCCGAAGCCCCCGCATCCCGTGGGTATTAAGATATAAAGAAAATAATTATTTTGCCCTTTTAAAGACCCTTATGGCACTTGTCTGATAGAACATCAAAAGCATAATCATAATTAGAAGAACAAAGTTGGATGTTTGACTATCAGAGAATGAATATTCCAAAACACCGGTTCTGCTTTGAAGCTGGGATTATCTAGAATCTCCAGAAAGATGATTGCTGCTGTCGGACTGGGTGTTTTCTGACTCACATACGAAGCGTTTATCTGTCTCCAAAGGTTTCTGGTATTGTCTTTGCGGGTACCAGAGCACAAACAAATTAATTCTGCCGTAGCCCTCCAATATTCTTCATTTTAGATTCACGTTTTAGCCCTTGCTACACACGTACAGCCCAATATTTTCTGTCAAATTAATTGTAAGTTAAAAAAAAAAAATAGCTGGAGCTTAAAATCAAAAGGAAAAAAAATGTGTATCATTCTATAAAATAAACCCCACCTTGTGATGACCTTTCCTCCAGCATTAATGCCCCCGGGGGGGTGTGTCTGAGCCTGTCTGTCTGTCCCATTTTGGGTCCCTGTCTCTCACGTGGGCGCTGGCAGAGGGAGAGGTGTGCAATTAAACTCATTCATTATAAAACGCACCTGGGAGCAGAATTGGGGCATTGGGGTCCCAATGGCCGTCGCTGCCAGCACTGAGCCCTGCTCACCCCAGCCGACCCCCTCCCCACAAGGCCCTGGCCCGGCTGCTGATCCCGCAGCCAAGAGGCTCCGCAGGCAGGACTAAGGGAACCACCAACACCTTCCATCCCAAAGGACTCGGAGTGACGGAGCAACGCCGGAGCTCAGAGCCGCAAAACAATTTACAAGTCCTACTCAGAGGAAAAAAAAGCCAAGTCATGTAAGGGCTTGGTAATGGTTTTGTTTGGTTTTGGTAATGGTTTTCTTTGGTTTTTCCCAGAAATTAGAGCAAAGCCAGAACCCTTCGCTCTGAACCCCTATGAAAAAAAAAATTTAAAAAAAGCAAAGACAAAAACACCCTGTAAATTTTGCTGCAGTTCTCCTGCAAAAGAACATTAAGAATACGTCTTTTCCCACCGGGAAAAGGGTCTGATTTTCCAGAATAGAAATCAGTATTTCTATTTTTTACAGTAAAAGGTCTATAGCTTGCCTATGAACAGATCAGTGTCCCAGGTGACAAAAGTTCTGAGGAAAAAGGAAAACACTCTTAACACAGCAGCGATATTTCATATTAAAACCCACATGTTTAGTTACCATGAAATAGCTATAGATGGTCTTTTCCATTACAGTAAGCTCTACGACATTTTCTGTTTACTGAAGGCAACTGTGGATCTTCAACTGGCCCCATTCCTGCGCAAGCCCACCCAGCAAAGCCCAAAACACCCATTCTACTTTCCTGATACAGGCTCAGGTTTTTAACGTGTCTTCACCTACCACGTGAAGCTCAGAGGCAGCAGAGCCCCACGATCCCCAGTGGCTTCCCTAGGCTATCGGGGCAATAACTGCAAATTCCCCGGGTGGCCGAAGGAAGGAGCCGGATCCTGCAGGAGCAGGCGGAGCAGAGCCGCTCGCGTCCCGTCAGGGGAGATGCCTACCAACCACGAGCAAAGCGCTGCCGGAGTCTGCAATACCATGCACGCTCTTGGACACACGAGGGCTTTTGTTTTATCAGAGACATTGCAAGGTGCTCAGTGGCAGCTCTGCCAACCTTACCATGACATAGGCGGTGACGCAAGCCTGGCCAACAGCCCCCGTATGCCCTCAGCTCCACGCCAAAGCTTTGCCTCTGTCAAGTCAAGGGCATGGGAAAATAACCCTACAGCACTGCACGTGGCTGGGCTAGACCTAATGGTTAGGGTCAACTCTCTGCTCAAGAACAGCAGCAACAATTAAGGAAAATTCGGCAAATAAAAAAAATTCAAGTCACCCACCTCCCTATTTCCCTGATCACTGAGCAGAGTCTGCTCCGGTGAGAGCAGCCCTGAAGGTCGGAGCCCTTGGAGATTACAGGCAGCACGTATTCAGGTTAAAGCACAGCAGTTCTTTCAAGGTGGCTACTTAGACACCAGGCAGTTAGAGGGAGCCCAAGCTCACTTCGTGTAGGACACCAAAGAATCACCACGACAACTTTGAACAGAGACGTTTAAACAGGAAAATATCAATAGGTCATGGAAACATCCAGGAGAAAAAAAAAAAAAAAAACACCCCAACCAAAAAACTCTTTGGAAGGTTAAAATGAGTAAGATGAAAAAGAAGTACCTAGAGACAGTTCCACTTAAAATAAGAAACTTAAAATAGGAAATAAATGTTTCTCTGCCAAAAAAATCATTGGTTCGCCTGAGGATAATCCCCTAGGGCTGGCTGTTGCAGCTGAAGACAGCGAGAGAGCACTCTCCTCCGGAAACCCTGGCTCCCAGCACGCCGGGGAGCTCTCGGGTTTAGATGGTGACAAACCTAGATGACACAAAGCCTCTTGCTGGTGCCCTCATAGCCAAGGTCCTCAGTCAGGAGGTTCTGCCTAAACCTTTCACGTTACGGTTGACCGTAATTAATTAACTTCTCTCTGAGAGCCAACATGAATGCATTTCTTTTGGTAAATCGTTAGTGCTGTTATTACAGTCACCGGGGATGGTGCTAATGTAGCCCAGGAGTTCTACAAACGTGGGTTTGGAAGTGGGAATACAACTGGAGCTAGATTTCCAGACCCAGGTACGTGGAGCATCCCCACTTCATTTTAATTGATCCCGCCAGGCAAGATTGATTACCTGCGAAAGGGCATATTAACAGAGAAGTAAACAAGGATCCGTGCTAGCAAGAAGCAGAGATGCTGTAAGGAAGTAGTGGCTCTGCTTTTAGAGAGAACAAAATCCTGGGGAAATGGGGAAAACCATTGAAGCTTTCCAAAAAAAAAAATCTTTCTAAGGAGAGGGCGAGAAGGATGGCTTTGCCCATGCGAAAGCTCCACCAGTGCTTCAGTACAGCTCCCAGCAGAGGCAAAGCCAAACGAGATCTTGGCTGTCATGGTTCAGTATCCGACAGCCTCCACTTCACAGCGTCTCCCAAGGTTTAGGGAAAGCACCCGGATGGGACCAGGAGCGTGTCTAGGGACCACCAGGATACTGGGGCTCCCCACAGCACAGCCCTCGCCCCAGCAGCCCACCGTGTGCTCGGGGCTCGGGATCCCTTTTCAAAGCATGCTCCCGGCGGAAGGTTGCCACCAGCTTCGATGGGCTTGGTAAGAGGGCGCATGGCCAAAAGCCGCCCCCCGGGAAGTCACGACTCTGATTTGCACGGCGAGGACCCCGCACGCTCACCGGGCTCTGGCTTTCGGTGCATCGATGGCCACGCGCGCTCTCATCCAATTCCTCCTTCTCCAGCTACCGCTTTGCCACAATGCTAAAAAAACCCCAAATGACCCCTGTTTATGGTTGCAAGGAAAAAAAATATTCTCTTTCTCCTTTTAAGGCAGGCTAAAATAATGTGACCCCCCTCCCGACACGCAGGGAGAACACGCTGGCTGAAGTCACATCCTGTTCGTTCATTACAGTAACAAATGTCTTCGACAGTAATTATCCAAAGGGGAGAATTCCAAATCTTCTCATCTTGCTCTCTCCTAATTAATTAATAGTTTAAATGTCATCATGATGGGAAGTGCTCATCAGAAGCAGAATCTGCTGCCATGATTTACAACTCTGCCTCCAAAGGCTCTGAAGCAGTGGCACCCCGGGGTTAAATTTAATTCAAAAATGTAAGGCTCTTATTGCGCTCCTAACCAGTTTTGCACTGAAACTCCCCCATTGAGCGAACGGTGTGAAGGGAAGATGCGGGTGAGCACTTTCTTCCCCTGGATTTTTTTTTTTTTTTTTTTTTCCATCATTAAGTTGGAAACTGAAAGATTAAATTAAAATTAGTCATTTGTCAACTTGTTACAGATTTGTTGCAGATGGCAATTGAGGGACAAGCCTGCTGCGTCGCCGAGCAAAGCCAATCTAAAGAGGGGCCCTCGTCCTCCGTGAGTGCCTATGTCGGAGCGCCTAATCCCGGCTGGAAAGGGAGCTCAGCACTCCAGCTCGAGAACAATGAGGAAAGCGATGCCGTCTGCTTGCAGAGAGTGCCATGGTCCTTGTTCCCAGACAGCTTCCCCCATGCGCTAAGCATTTAGCCAATTAGCCAGCACAGCTCTTCTCTCCCAGCAATTCCGGGCTGGAATAATTAGAATTTGCACTTAACGTCGCCTCTCCGGCTGCGAGATGTTGGCGCGGTGCTAGCAACCGTAGGTGAAGTCGTGAGCTAAAGGCAGCATCGGACCCCAGCGCCCAGGAGCGGAGGCTTCCCTGAGCCCCAGGGGAGCCCCCCTGAGCCCAAGGGAAGCCCCCCAAGGCCACCCCTCAGCTCCCGGCCACCCTGGCTCCCCAGGCAGCTCTTCAGGAGCCACCAAATCCAGCGTGGCATGCAGCAAACCGCGCTCCCGTGGAGGACGGGCAGATGCGAGTCTCCAGACGGCCGGAAGCAGAGTGGCTTTGCAAGCCTGCAGCCCCACACTGGCTTTCCATCCATGCGGCCTCTGCACCGAACACGGACACCCCCCCGCACCAGCAGAGATTCATCCGCCTCGAAGACAGGAGGGCAGGACAGGCGAGAGGTTGAGCCTCTCCGCCTGTAATGCCACAAGAAGTCGGGAGGAGCAGCTCACCCCTGCTGCCAGGCTTTTCAAGTGCTCGCATCAGGCAGGATGATGCCCGACCTTATAATTGCTGCACTGAAACCACCTTTTTTGGGGAATAAAGTGCACTTTGAGCCATAAGGGAAAGTCCTCAGGATGCTGAGCTCCAAAGTAAAGCCAACCACTAAAACGCCTAGGAACCATTAATGCATTCCCCACCATTTAGAGTTTCTTTTTTTTAAACATTAATTTAACTAAAAAACCCTAGTAATGTGCTTTTCAGGGTGCAATGTCCACCTCATTCCAAATGAAACCCTGAATATATTCACACCAAGCCTCATGTGCCCTCTCATGTGGACTCACATGGGGGAAGAAAACCAAAAAGTCTCCTCCATTCAGAGAAGCCTGTCCAGTAACCCGGATTTTCAAGCACCGAGAAGCCAGCTGGGAACACGATCTTCAGAAGACTCCCACTCCCATACAGGTGTCCAAATAACTCCCCGAGTTGCAAAATCTGCTCAGCACCTTCAGAGGGCCATGACACCCACCAGGCCTTCCAGAGAAGTTTGCACCCCATGTCCTGCAAAGCTCATTCCAGTCAAGCTACACCTGAGAATCACAGAACCATAGAATCATTTGGTTGGAAAAGACCTCCAATTTTGGTTGGAAAAGAGCTCCAGTTTTCTGCTAGAAGAGGACGGGGCTCGACACAACGGCAGTGAACGGCCCCGGGCCATTTCACACAGCTCCCAGCCATGTGTCCGTCACTGACGGCCCGACTCCGTTTGGCTGTGTCACATCAACCTGCTCGCCCACTCGCAGTGACGACGCCGTGCCCTTCATCCCCCCACCTTCCCTGCACGCACACATCTCAAATCCATGAGGTGGAAAAAGGGAAATTACAGATCTTTATTTGCCAACTTTGCACATTTTCTTCCACCCCCCCCCGCCTTCCATAAAACAACTCTTTTATTCCCAAGAAGGAATGGGGGTGGGAGCTTGTTATTTTTCTATTTCAGATAAAAGGTTGGCAAAAGAAGAACCCGATTCATGTCATTGTATTTCCTTATTGTCTGCATTAACCTTCCCCATGGTTACTTGTTCTTTGTAATGTTACACTTGTCTTGCTGCAACACATGAATACCCGAGCCAATTTTGTCATGCAAATGAATTCAGTTGGATTGTAAATTGTGTGAAGGAGCATTAGTTTATCAGGAACCCGCCTGCATGCTGCACCCAACTGATTTCTCCTATTCACACCCAGAGTGCAATGTTTTCCAGTTGATCCTGAATGTCCATTCGGAAGCTGTGGGTTTTATTATTATTTGTAAGGACTTTTATATTTGCATTTACTTATTTATTCAGTCCGTCGCAAAGCTGTATTCCTTTTCTAAAGCCTGATTTATATAATCAAAACCCACGGCTACGCCATCAAAAATGAAATATTACTGCAACCCATGTTTGTATTTATGGCAAGCCTGAATGGAAGGCTTGTACCCGTGGTGGTACGGAACAGATATTATAATCTGTGAGCCGTCAGGTAGATATCGTTGTTGGCATTTCACGCTATAAAATGAAAATATTTCTGCTGAGGTCGATACCTGTATTTAGAGTGACATTTCTTCAGCCAACCCCGGGGTTATCACCGATCTAGAAAGCCCACTCAGGACAAACGCTGGATCTGCAGAGCAACCTCCTCCACTCCAGCTGCCAATCATCCCAGGAAAGGCACAGCAAGGAAATTCCCGAGCTTCCCTTAGTTCTCACCCAAATGCCCAAATCCACACCGAACCGCATCTCTGCCTCCACCAGCCGCACCCGCACAGTGGAGCGTTCCGCTGCCCACCGGCCTCGTTAAGACCCTGACCCCGACGACTTCATGCTCAGTAGCTGCAGCGCCCCGCACCGTTAACTTAGCCCCAAACCAGCACCATTCCCAAAACAGCGCCGCCCCCCAAAACCAGTACAAACGTTCAACCTCCCCTTCGTTTCAACCCCAGGTTTGGCAGAAAGAGCTCGCACAACTTTGTTTTTGCACTGGAGACCAAACCCACGATCTAATTTCAGTGCTGATGACAAAGCTGAAGCTGGGAACGCAGACCAGATATCAACAACCAACTCTTTGGCCTGCCTTGATTTGTAGCGAGACACAAAATTATCAATAAGTTGGTGGCAACAGCAGAACAACCTCCAAATCAAGCGTAACAGCCTTATTGCTCTTCTTATCTCCCTGCAGACTAGGCACTATTTCACCGAGAAGCTTCAGAAATGAAACCAGAATTCACATTTCCTCACAATTTTCTTCCAGAATTATAGATGGAGTCAATACGCTGTGAGGCATCTGCTCGATCGTACCTGATGAAACAACAACCAGCAGGGCTGTCGCGTGCCTTGCCTTCCAGGCGCCGCTGGGGAGATGGCAGTGCCATCCTCCCTCTCCCCGCATCGGTACCGTCCAAGACCAGCTCTACACCCTCACGCGAGAGCACCAAGATGCACGGTGGGTGCTTCGGCGTGCCCACCATGCCTGCAGAGCTGCTGGGTGGTCTGCAATGCCAGAGCGCTTCCAGGGGACCCCAGCGAGCTGCTGCCCTGTTCTGATGGGCCACCACTGCCCCATTTGGGGCTTGGTTGGAACGAGATGATCCTTAAGGTCCCTTCCAACCCAAACCATTGATTCTGTGATTTCCAGGGTTGTACCCTGCCGAGCAGTCATCGCAGCCACCGCTCCTCCTGCCCACCAAACCGTCCTACGATGACGGCAGATTTGCATGAGTTTCACAATGTCATGAGAGCATTGAGCGGGCGCTGACCCACAGAGGACAACGCTCCGTGGTCCATGGCACAGAGGGAGAGAGAAGCAGCAAGGGCAGCTGCATCTGTGGGCACTGCAGTAGCAAATCTGAAACGAATGGGCTGGGGAAACTGTACTGGGTTTTGATCTCGGGGGACTGTCCCGTCTAATCAGCCTTAAACTACACTGGGAGATCACTGGGTAGATCCTTGCCCTGCATGTGCCATATGGACGGCAGATTAGGAGCCTCTAGGGCCGCTAAGCCAGCCCAATCACTAAAAAGAGACTTGGTTTAGTTATTAAAGCAGGGCTTTGGGACCAGGCTCTGGCAAAGCGAGGCATCACGAGCAAACGTGCACAGCTTCACCCAGCTTCTGGGCCTCAGTTTCTCCAACTGCCAAAAATCATCGTCATCCTCCTCCTCGGGACATTGGAAACTAATTCCAATTTAGAAAGTACCTGTGAAAGCTCTAGCTCATCAGCGTTACAGGTGTACAGAGTGGGTTTTACCAGCTCCCCTAGTGCAAGGCCAGGTTGGACGGGGCTGGGAGCAACCTGATCTGGTTAAAGGTGTCCCTGCTCCCTGCAGGGGGGTTGGGCTGGGTGACCTCCAGGGGTCCCTTCCAACCCAAACCATTCTAGGATTCTAAGAAAAACAACTTAAGGAGTGTGCTTTACCTGCTGTGGACCTGGCTTGAATTTGAGCATAATTCTTCCCCCCACCACACTGAAGATAAAAAGATCAAACTGTAGGCAACTGAGGTTGGAAAGGGAAAAGAGCAGCACCTAGGAGGAGACACTTATCCCTTTGCAGAACAGCAATCCGCAAAAAAAAAAAAAATACATCGGAAGGGTAGAGAAGCAATGGCACCGATGACGACAGCGCCACCCGCGCGGGGCAGACTCGCGCTGTCCTGTCCCACCCTTTTAGGTTCCCGCACCGCCTCAGCACAGGGTTCTCCAGGGAGAGCTCTGACCAGGCTGAGTTTTCCCAAAACACAAGTTGAAACTCAACCAGAAGCGACATTTTTTTCCTCCAGGGATTCGAGGTGAGGACGAGTCCCTTCCCTGGCCTCCATCGGGGGGTGTCACCCAGCGGGAAGCAGTTGGGCGTTGGGGTTTGTACGTACAACAGAGGTGGGAGCTGATCCCCTCGGTGGTGTGGCGAGGGCCCCGCTGCGTTTCGGAGCAGGCTACAGAGGTGCGGGGGGGTACGATCGATGGGAAGGCAGCACTGGTCACTCCACAGTAAGCTCTCTCGGTATTTATCGTCAGTCTTTGGAGTAAATAGGTCTTAAGCTTGTGGCATGTCATTATAACTTTTTCGAAATAATGATGCTGCCTTTAGTTTTTTTGCTATAATTTATGCCCAATGCACCAGCGCCAGTCACTCAATACTGTAGAGTCTGCAGAGGTGGAGATAGCCCTTAATGAGAAGAGGTTTTGCCTTTATCTCCTTTATACTTCAACCATTATCTTCCTCCAGTCTATAACCATGCGGTTACCACTGACAATAATGCTCAGAGGCAACAAATGCTGATGAGTTTTCTATGCAGTCTTCACAATAAGTCTATCAAAACAACCTCGAAAAATTATGAACCCTAGTGACAGACAAATAGAACCAGCTTCAGCACGAATTTACAGCCCAAATTCAACGTTCCTTTTAATTCTTCAGGCTTTTCTTATCTCTGCTGTTCCTCTTCTGGCTAGGAGATAACAGTAATTCTTCTGTATGCTATTTTTTTTTTCCAACTGAGTAAGATGTTCCTCGTGTCTTTCTGCTTGCTAAAGATAAAGGGTTAAAGACCAACTTGTGTTGGTCGCTTTGTGTTGGGATAAAAAAAAAAGTAATCAGTATTCAAGAGATTGTTATCAGAGGTAAAGCGCAGAGAACAGTAATTTTGCCTGCTTCAGTTAGGGTTTTTTTTTTTTTTTTTTTTTTTTTTTTTTTTTTTTTTTTTTTTATGAATGCACATAATGCCTGGAGTGTTGGGGCCAGATAAAAGAATTAGTGGCAGCGCAGGGGGACGGAAGCACAAAGTACACCGGAGAATTAGACTGTCTATCTTTGTCTCTCCCAGCTCATCCAGGCAGCCAGGGCTCGCAGCTCGTAAACAATTTAATCTTTTTGCTACAGTTAAAATACAAAGCCAGCAAACCTCCTTCTTTCCAAACGGGGAGGGGGTACGGTGCGGTGGGGCGGGGGGGAGAAAGGAGAGAAAAGGAGGTGGCAATTGCAGAAGGGAGAAATCAAAAAAGGGCTGACACAAACTTTTCTGCCTCAGTTTAACCTCTCGCCTTCCACCATCAGCATAATTTTCCAGCCAGAAATTCAGGAGGATATTTTATCTCACCAGCCAGCCCCACCTCCCATATGTTTTCCCCATCCTCTCTCCTCTCCACCTCCCCCATCCCCAGCTCAAAAGCCTCCCGTGGTCGGCGGCTGAGAATTCCTTCAGCTCGCAGGTGAAAAAGCTAAACAGATTAACCTATGTAGGGAGAGGGGGGGGGAAGAAAATAAGATGTGAGGTTTCTTCCCCCCTCCCTGCAGGAGCGCGGACTCGGGGTCTGCCACAAAAGCAGAACGCGGCGGTACCTCGCTCTTTGCCACGCCGGTGAGCCGGGAGGTTGGAGCCCAGGAAGCCGGGGAGATTCAGCTACCGGGGCCAGGAGGGAGCGCAGCCACCGAGCCCGGCCGCTTGCCCACGCTGCGTGCGATGGGGCTGGTGAGATATCTCCTCCGCCTCCATGAGAGGATGGCGGTGGAGAGTCCCGGGCACGGTGGGAAGGGGCTTTGACCTTGTCTGGGCCACCACGCCTGCAGCGCCTTTGAGTCACCTCCACCCGGCGAGCATTTTCTGCAGCATCCTGCATTTGGGGGTTTCCCAGCCGTACCGTGTGTGCCTCAAGCAAAGGGAATGAACTTAAGGATGGGTTTAACACCGAGCTAGAGGGAGACAGAGGTAGAAAGCTTGGGAGCTTCCCTAAATCAAGGCTTAAGCTCTGGAGACCGAATCAAGATGGACAAACCAACCCACAGAGCCCACTGACAACTCCTGCTCTGCAACTACCGCACTAAGCACAACTAAACAAGCAAATCCAGAAAATCAAGGGCCCAGAGGAAAAGGCAAATAACAGCAAGGCAACTGTAGCAAAACCCTGGCAGGGGTTGCCCAGAGAGGGGGTGGAGGCCCCATCCCTGGGACCATTCCAGGCCAGGTTGGACGGGGCTGTGAGCAACCTGATGTGGTTCAAGGTGTCCCTGCTCCTGCAGGGGGGTTGGGCTGGGTGACCTCTGGGGGTCCCTTCCAACCCAAACCATTCTATGATTCTATAACTTCAGCATCAGATTTCCTTTAAGGCCATTTATGCAGCACCTCTACTCCTCCCCTCCAAACCAAAGCTCCTCTCTCGGGACTCAGTCACTCTTCCCCATCACCGAAGTGTCTTTGGGGTAATAATTGTCTGGGATTAACAAATGAATGAAACAACCACGGGCTGGACTGTGCAGTCATTCCTCCTGTGTGCCAATCCCTCTGCAAAGCCTCCGTTTTTGTCTGTTGGTCCTTGACCACTCTGCACATCCCCACCGATATCACTCGTACAGGAGGGACGCTTACAGGATAATAACCCAAAGGCTTCAAAAAACCCCAAACAAACAGGAAAGCATAACTACGCTGTGGTGCCTGGTATGAAAATAGCACGGGGACAGCTTGCTCTGACCACCCAGAGGACATTTTCTCTGCAGGCTCTACCATCCATCCACCACCATAACCTATCAGCCCCTGTAGCAGCCCCATCCCACCCCTTGCATCTGCTGCCTTTGAGATTGCAGCAGGCACAAACTATTTTTGGTACCAAACTACTTTCAGTTTAATTTTTTTGTTTGGCTGAAGACAGATCATGTACACAAACAAACAAAAAAAATCAGAATAAAACAGTAGAAACATATGACTTGGTAAGGAAGAAATATTACTCCTGGCTTTAGCGTGAGCTGCTGAGATGCTCTCTCCGATCTCCATCCAGGAATCACCAAGGGCTTTAGAAACCCCGTTTGGAAAAGCCTCATCCACTGCCCCGAGAAGGGGACTCTACCTGTTTGGTCAAGCCCATGAGCAGGGGAAAGCGTGCTGCAGTTAAAAACGTTAGATCTCAGCACCAGGGACCAGTTCTCCACCCATTACGTGGCATTAACGGCTGCACCAGGCTAACTCTTGTCCCCTATATACCGCTATAGGGTGATACTAAAAACTTCCAAGGAGGCAATGATTCAGATGCAGCGCTCAGGATCCCTGTTTGAGCATCCAGACTGGCATTTAGAGCCAATAACCCGCAAGCCCTGCCGGCTGCTCGCCCATGGGCACCCGAGGCCGGCATCAGTGTTGTCCCAGGCTGCCGCGCCAGGCAGGGACGCCGGAGCGAGCGGGCGACGGGGAGGTTTGTTCCTCCCTGGGCATCAAGACAAACCAAGCAGGAGCCGCTTTGGCACCACGGGACATGGCACCCGGCCTGAAAGTCCTCACGGCTAATTAAGACAAGAAAAAGGCGCTGCGTTTCTAGCCAGAGCCACGTTAGAAAGGCTCCACAGTGAAAGGAAAGCAAAGCAGATGTTCCCCCCGCGCAGCTCCGTGCTCCTCACTTCCACGGACATTAATTCAAACACTTTTTTTTTTTTCTTGCCCATATTAAACAGAAAGGGGAAATAGTTAAACGATGCTAATATTTTTTAAATTAGGGGACAAGGAGATCCCGTTTAGGAGTCAAAGGCTGCTCTCACCCGAGGTTCTGTTTTGGAAAGGAGCGCAGAAGTTAATGAACCTCGAGTAACCTTTAATTTTCAGCGTCCCCTCGCTGTCTGTTCGCTCAGGGTTGGCAGCAGCGGCGTTGCTCCTAATGACTGGCTTGGTATGCGTGCGGCTTGCTCGGTATCGCTTACGCGTCTCAGCTCTCCTAATGGAAAAACTGATTGGCACGGGGAAGTTGCGAGGAAATATTGAAGAGATCTGATCCACGGCGAAAGTTTCTCCCCTGTAAATGAAACCGCTAGATGACGAATGCAAATAAATTTGGGGAGCTTATTGGTGCTGAAGTTTAGTGCCTTTATGATTTATATCTTTACTGGAGAGCAGCTGATCTCCAACTTAAATGGAACCAAAATCGTTATGAAAAGAGGAATCGCCTTACTTCCTCCATCCTTCCACCAGCAATCACGGCCGCAGCCCCTCCAAGCCTTGTGTTTGCATCACAGCAAACGTGTTTTATATTCACACCGAAGTGAAGATTCCTCACTGAGCCAAGGGAATTTTTTCTTATTTTTAAATTACCTACGCCGTGCTGTGCGTTTACAGGGAAACCGTGCTGCGCATCCATCTCCTCCGCCCCGCTCCCGGGGAGCTCCCTCTTCAGCCCTTCACCCCCCGGGTTCCCCGCAGCACTTGCAGGAGCCAGGTCCCTGCCGTGGGCGGTGGGGATTCGATATCCGTACCCAGTGGGTCACGTTCTCCCAGTTTATCGCCCCCGTTGCACACCCCACCTCACGCAGCGCCCAAGTCCCTCTGGTCAGAGATGCTCACGGTCCCCTCGGCGCCTGCCACCCCAATTCTACTCTCCCCTGGTAGTTTAAAAAGGCACCTGGATCTCCTGGCTATCCTGAAGGAGAAAGCGTTAAGAAAAAAAAAGCAGACATGGTCTGTGCTCCTGCTTTTTGCTGCTGTTAAAGCGGTCATAGAAGAGGCTGCCCGGATCGCCCGGATCCCCTTTTTGCCTGGCACATCCCGCACAAACCTGGCAAACAACCAGGGGCCTGGCACGTGGAATAATTTTCACTGTTAACAGTTGTATAAAGCAGGAAGAGCCAAAAAATTCACAATTTCCATCCAGAGAAGATGGAGGCAAGCCCAGGTGTATAAACCCTCCGAAATCTTGCCTTACGATTTGTATATTTGAGCAGGCTTTGGCATTAAGTCGGAACTGATTGGGAAGATCAGTTCGGAGGCAGCACACCAGAATACCAACCGGAGCTGCTCTTCAGCTCCGCTCCCCTCCTTCCTTCTCCCTTTGTAAAATTCCCCTAGAGGTAGCAAATCTCTCCTCTCCTTGCAAGCGCTTCCCAGCAGCCTTTCTTTGGGATAATAACGCTAATGAAAAATGCATGCCAATGATTAGTTCTAGCAAAACAAATTTCCTTCACAGAAAAGCTTGGAGTTAATACCCAGCTCCAAGCCCCCCGTCAGCCCGAGCCCCACGCTGCTGCCTCCCGCCCCGGCTGAGTCTCTCCCCCCCAGCACCCGGCCAGCTCTCCTTTCCCAGAGACACCTCTGGGCCCGCGAGTCGTTCACTAAAATGGGTGAAAACCCATTATATTTGGTTTTTTTAGTCCAACCAAACTTCTTGGAACGCCTTCTGAGACTCATGTTTTAATTTCGCCATTGTCTTCCCAAGCAAGTTACTCATCTGCCCAGCACATCAGCCCCCTTATCCCACACCGGAGAGACAAGACCGGTACAAAGCTCGCCTGCTTTTAGTTCTTCAAAAGACGCTCCTCCCTGCTCCAGCTCATCATCACCTGCGATGCGCTCGGTGTCCGGAGGCTGAGCTGGTTTTTCACTCGGCAGCAATCCCGCGGTGAACCAAAGCTCTCCGGAAAGAGGCGCGAGACGGCAGCGCTGGCGGTGCACGCCACGTCCCTCTGGCTGGCCCAGGACAGGCAGCAGCACCCTGGCCTCCCCCGCTTCCGCGAGCAAAACTTGGGACTTTCTCATTCTTTTAAACAGTTTTTTTCCTAGTCCTCACAATCATTTTTTTCCTAGTCCTCATGACCATTTGTTTCCTCAGTCCTTTTCCCATCCCCACCCTAACGGACGCTTGCGTAAGCAGGGAATTTTGTACAAGGATCCCCCAAAAAAGCAATTTTTGATTCACAGAAGCACAGTACTGGTGCCAGAAATCGGACCCGGCTCCTCTCTCGCGGAAGGGTTGGCGTAACCCACGCGCCGCTGCCGCAACCAGCCTACGCCCGGGAGGGACCCAGGAATGCTGAGGAAGACAAGAGCGGCTCTGCTCGCCGAATTCCCACAAACAAGTTGAAATGAATCCAATAAAGTCCCTCTTAGTGAATTATTTACCCTGATTCTATTGGAGCCAGAGCTACAGCTTCCAGTTTAATTCCCGATCGCCAGGCACAGGTAGTAATTACCGAGGGGTTGGTTTGGCAAACGCCGGATGTTATTTTTCTTCACGCACATGCAGATGGCTCAGCAGCGACCGCTGCGATCCAGCCCTCTCGGCTGGAAAGCCTTCCAGAGGCTGAAGCGTTCCCACGTGCTGCATCCCAGCACCCACCCGTGGCTGGGATGGCCAAAAACTGAATCACAGAATGGCAAGGGTTGGAAGGGCCCTCGGGAGCTCACCCAGTGCCACCCCCC
>NW_009258884.1:179222-180772 GCF_000687185.1 Egretta garzetta
GCCTTTACCCCTTGTCCTGGCTCTGGGCTCCACTGAGAAGAGTCTGGCTGCATCCTCATGACTTCCACTCTTAAGGTATTTATATGTATTGATGAGGTCCCCTCTCAGCCTTCTCTTCTCCAGGCTGAACAAGCCCAACTCTCTCAGCCTTTCCTCGTAGGGGAGATGCTCCAGTCCCTTTATCATCCTAGTTGCTCTCCTCTGGACTCTTTCTAGGAGTTCTTAATTTTTCTTGAACTGGGGAGCCCAGAACTGGACACAGTACTCCAGGTGGGGTCTCACCAGGGCAGAGTAGAGGGGGAAGAGAACCTTCCTCGACCTGCTGGCCACCTTCCAAACCCCCAGCTCCTCACGCCCAGAGAACCCCCCGGGGGGACAGGTCAAGTCCATCGCCCACAGCGATGGCACCTGCACCCTCCCTTCTCCAACTGATGGGACCTGCTCTCCCGCCGCAGTGGCCACCATCGCCCTTAGTCGCGACGTTCATGGAGATCCTGCCATAACCCAAACCAAGGCAATGCAGCTGAGGAAGGGGAGATCCCGTCGGCTCCGTCTGGCGCCTCGGCACGTGCGGAACGCCGCCAAGCGCGTGCATGGTTGGTGCCGGGTTGGCTGGCGGCGCTTTGTTCTGGGGCTGCCAGATGGGGTGGGACGGGGGTCAGCCCTGGCAGCGGGACACGGAGCTGCTTTACTCACTCCAGCGTGAAAAATGTCACCCTCCTGAGGGTGGGGTGGGTTTCTCATTCCCCCCCCCCTCCCCAGCCCTTCCCCACACAGCTGTTAATGAGACAGTTTTGCGGGAGACAGAAAAGCTTGGCTGGTGGCCTCTATTTGTTTTTCAAAGAGCTTGTCAGGTTCATTTACACACGTCAGCGCCTGCATGGGCTTGAAGAGAGAGGGGAAACACATTCTTTGTCTGCCCGGTCCCCCGCCAGCCCTGCAGCCGCGCCGCCTCGGGACCGCAAGCGGGAAAATGCGACCTCTCGGCGCAGCCCAGGCTCCAGGAGCAAACGCCAGCAGAAAGAGGGCTGTGCACGGCTGAGCGAGGTCCTCAAACAAACCCCATCCTACGCCACCCCGAGAACCACCACCTCCGCTTTTCACATCGAGTCGTGCTGCGGCGCACATCTCGCCCTGCTTTTTCCTAAAACTGAGCTTTTGTTCCGGGGTCTTGGGAAGGCAGAGCTGGCTGCTGAGCCCAGTCCCAGGCAAAACGGGTGCTCAAAGCCCAGTGTCTCCCTAAACACCCATCCTGAGCATGAGGGGGGGTTCTGTTGGAGTGGGGCCAGGGGAGGGCTACTAAAATGATCCGAGGGGCTACTAAAATGATCCGAGGGCTGGAGCCCCTCTGCTGTGAGGCCAGGCTGGGAGAGTTGGGGGTGTTCAGCCTGGAGAAGAGAAGGCTGCGGGCAGAGCTGAGTGCGGCCGGTCAGGGCTTCAAGGGGGCCCAGAGGAAAGGGGGGGACAAGCTTTTTAGTAGGGCCAGCTGGGACAGGACAAGGGGGGATGGCTTTAAACTGAAGCAGGGGAGGTTTAGACTGGATCTAAGG
>NW_009258884.1:180829-190345 GCF_000687185.1 Egretta garzetta
GTGAGGGTGGTGAAACCCTGGCAGGGGTTGCCCTGAGAGGGGGTGGAGGTCACATCCCTGGGACCATTCCAGGCCAGGTTGGCCGGGGCTGTGAGCAACCTGATGTGGTTCAAGGTGTCCCTGCTGCTGCAGGGGGGTTGGGCTGGGTGACCTCTGGGGGTCCCTTCCCACCCAAAACTTTCTGTGATTCTATGATTCCTTGATTCCTATACAAAATTCAGATGCTCCGCGGTGGGAAGAAAACAAAAATTAAAAAGTTTCGATTCTTCGCCAAGATGTTTTCTGAGTTTTCACAAGGACCCTGGTACTGTGTCACCTGTCAGAATTGCTACCAGGAGATAACGTGGCTTTTAACCAGCTCTGAGATGCTACTTGAGTGAAGTGGAACAGAATTGAACCAAAAGGGTTTTACCTCCCCAATGTTAAGTGCATATTGAAGATTTAAGTAGCAATTAAGGTTGCTGTAGAAGATGGCAAAACAGCATGTTTATTTTCCAAAGATAAGAAAAAAAAGAAAGAAAGAGGAAAAAGGGAAAAAGAAAAAAAAACCCCAGCAATTAGGAGAATAGACTGGGGGGAAAATATTAAATGGATGTTTCTGCACAAAAAAACCCAGGCTGACAACATTTCTGCTTTGTAAGGGGGAAATTACTGTAACGCACTGTTTACATAGCAGAAATCAGGGGAAATTATGCTGTCACACTGACATCTGTAGGAGAAGGACAATTTTAAAATTACACTGTTCAACACCTTTAATGATTTGTAACACAAGAGGTGTGGCTACTCCTATTAAATGTGTTGCCAAATCAATAAAAGGCATAATTGGAGTTGTTAGAGCAAATTATAGCACCACCGTTATGTTGCAATACAATGTTCCCTTGTAAACTGCTATTACGGGTAAAGCTGTATTTCTCTCTTATTTGGCTGTTTTGTAATGAGTTGGCATTTTGCTCCATAATAGTTCCACTTTCTTTTATGGAGCTTTCACTTTTACTTTCCTCTTTTGTGCAGCCTATAATTTCCCTTCCCTTCCCTACCTCTCTGCCTGTTGACAACTGGTCTATACACCTTTGAAAACAGCCCTGAGGTTATAAACTATATTATTTAACATTATTTGTAATCTTTTTCAATTGGAAGTCAAGGGGGGAGGCACAACATTCGCACATTTAGAATCCGAGATGTCTTTAGGCTGGGCCTTCACCTTCCCCGGAGGGAAAGGGAGCTGCGGTGGGGCAGGAGAGACGGGAAGACGTTGCATGAACTCTTCAAGGGTCTTGCTGCTGGCATTTCGGCTGACGGATTTGGGCTTATCTATCTAGAGCACAAGGAGGGGCTGCGAAAGCGCCGGCAAGGCTGCTTATTAGTGGCAAATCACAAAATGTGCCCTGCGTGCTGAAGTTACCAAGGTCTCAGTTAGTGCTGTGGGTGACAGTGCCCAGAAAGGGGACCGCTGCTTGGCTCCTAATGGCGAGGGGCTATTTGTCCCCCAGTAAGAGGAAAGGCTGACAGCCATCAGCTCCTATGCCCAGAGAGGTGGTGGAGGCCCCATCCCTGGGAACATTCCAGGCCAGGTTGGATGGGGCTGTGAGCAACCTGATGTGGTTCAAGGTGTCCCTGCTCCTGCAGGGGGGTTGGGCTGGGTGGCCTCTAGGGGTCCCTTCCCACCCCAAAACATTCTATGAGTCTATGATTCCTATGCATGCTCATCACCCCCCGTCCCACAGCTTTCCTGGCATACAGAGGCAAGCTGGTGCCAAGAATCCAGGCAGCACCCACGCGGTTCAGGGGCTCACACAGGCTGCCAGGCCCCCCCACACCTATTCCTTTCAAGGAAACGCGAGAGATTTACCATTGCCCAACAAAAGCATCTCTTCAGTTCTCAATAAAAAGAAAAAAAAAAAAAAAGAGAGAGAAGAAAAGAGAAAGGCAAATTGATCCCGATACAGGCTTAACCCAATACAGCACGAGCCTTACCCCATCTACAACAGGATCCTAGGGATGGTGGCATCTTGAATGCCTGCAGCCCCGGAGCTACTGGGGCAGCCCAGAGAGCTGCTAATGCCCGCTGCAGGGCAAGGAGCTGAGCCAGCTTGACTTTGGCTATCAGTAATAGCCAACACTCACAGAACGGCCGGGGTTGGCAGGGCCCTTGGGAGCTCGCCCAGTGCCACCCCCCTGCCCAAGCAGGCTCACCCAGAGCAGGGGGCACAGGACAGCGGCCAGGCGGGGGTTGAAGATCTCCAGAGAAGGAGACTCCACAGCCCCCCTGGGCAGCCTGGGCCAGGGCTCGGGCACCCTCACAGTCAACAAGTTCTTCCTCCCGTTCAACTGGAACCTCTTTCTGCTTCAGTTTGTGCCCATGGCCCCTTGTCCTGGCACTGGGCACCACTGAGAAGAGTCTGGCTGCGTCCCCGTGACCCCCACCCTTGAGATCCACTCAGCCTCCTTTGCTAGAATAAGTAATCTATGTCTTCTCTTGCCACGAGAACAACGTAAAACTTCATTAGCCTGATGCACGTGTCTGGGTCATGGGACGGAGCAAGCTCCGAGCAGGCACATCCCTCCAAAGGTCTCAGAAGCTGGTTTTTAAAGGGAAGTTGTTAAATAAGAATAGTTTTAAGGTAAATCTTGCAAGGACTGGGCTGTGATGTTGTGTTTTCCCTGGTATCCCGTGGGAGCAACCTCCGGACCCAGAGCATCATCAGCAGCGAGGCTGCTCTTGGCATGAGCGCCGCCAGCCCCGGGCCGCGCATCTGCAGCCGTCCCCTGGCCGCATCCAGGGACCCGATCCTCAAGGTGATGGAGCGGGGTGCATGCTGCTGCTATGGTTAAACTTATCGCTGAAGTTATTTTTAGCAACTTGAAACAAAGGCATGAAGCGAGCTGCAATCAAATGCAATGACCGGCAGAAGCGGAGAGGAGGGGGTCGGCGAGCTCCACCGTTATGAGATTATTTGTGACCAGGAAAAATAAACCGCGTCGTCATTAAGGAACACGGAGATGTTTGGAAATTAAATGTTCTCACCATCCTGACAACCGCGAGAAACAAAGGCTGGGCTTTGTCCTTTGGCTCGTGTCAGAGCAGAGCTTTGGCACTAGCGCACACCTTAGCGCCGCTCACGCGGAGATGCTGCTCAGATGGGAACCGTACGTGCGAAGTTTGGGCAAGAGCTAAAGGTGCCTAAACACACAGGCATCAAGTTTTGACCTTAGCAAAATAAGATTTGTTTAGCCTCATTTTATTAAGTGATACCTAGGACCTGCAAGAATTCCTTTGGTTTCACATAAAGTTTTCTCTGAGCCCTGTATCAGCTCGCACTCAGATCCCGTCCTCTCTCGGCCAGGCGCTGGTTTATTCACCTCGAACAGGGGAACGGAGGCAAAGGGGGGCTCGGCAGCAATTTTCCCCACGTGTTCTTGGGTGAAGACAAGGGAGCAACTTTTGAAGAAGGTGCACGCAAGGGGCTGTAGCAGCCTAATGGAGAACACGCTTGGGCACCCGCTCCCAGCCCGTCTGTGCGGCTCCCGGGGTCCCACGTCCCCACCCACCCACCTCCCCGAGCACGGCCGGCAGCAGGAGCTGCGACAGCAGTCGGCACTCACGCACGGGCCACCGGTGTCCACACCGGGTCAGAGCCTTAGAGAAGTTACGTGGGTGCAGTCCGGGCGGTGCAACCCCAGGGAAAAAGGCAGGCAAGCCACAGAGAACACGGAAGGCGTACTTGGAAATGTTTTGGGATAACACCCATATGTGTTCTCTTTCTGACAGCGTCAGAGGGGAAAAAACGTTGCGGCTTGGGTCAGAAAACTAAAGCCATAATTCCCCCCCCGAACACATCCAAGCTGAAGGCACAGCAGAATCACAGGGTGGCATCGGTGGAAGAGGATGAGCAGCTCAAGCCCAGGTCTGGTACGGAGGAAGCCAACACACGCGCCATTGCCTCTAGCGCAACCCCCCTGGAGCCCCCCCCCCGAAGGAATACAAAGGGGGTAGCGGGGAAGGGGAGCAGATCCGTGTCCCCACATATTCCCCACGAGACGAGATTCAAACACGAGCCACCTCTCAGCGAAGCGGCAAACGGCAACGCGCGTTTTCCCCCCGCAGCTGGGGTTTTGTTGCAAGTTAAAGCCCTCCTCCGAGATTCATATGCAGAAAGGTGGGAGGGGGACAGACAAAAAAAAAAAAAAAAAAGTGAGGCTCGCGTTTCATATCAGCACACGTGTTCATTTCTCGGGGCTTATCAGGCATAAGGATGCCTTGCTCGTAGCCCCAATGTAAAGCAGTTAATAAACAGGCTGTTAATGTGTCAGTAGACAGCAGTAGACAAGGCACGCTGTCTTAGGCTCCCCCCACCTCCTCATAATCCTAATTGCATCAAATCTAATCATTTTTATGGGATAAAAAGATTTCCACAGATGACAAAGGGTTACATTCCCAGCCCTGTTGATCCATCTAGTAAAATTAGATAAGAAATAGATTTCTCGGCAATGCATTAAAGACGATTGGGGGGGAGGTAAAAAGAGAAAGGGGAGATCATTTACTGCAATTCTGCGTCTCACTCTTTGGTTCAAGAAAGAAAATGTAAATGTGATGGTCGTTTGGCCACAGGCAGCTGCTTCTATCAGCCACTGCAAACTGCAGCAGGACAAAGGGGTAACTCTGGTAAAAGGAAAGGTTAATAGCAAAGCAGGGGAAGGGGGGGCCGCTCATCGGCATGTACGGCACGTCGCAGCCTCGACACTCGGTGATGGGTTCGAACTGGGAACTGACATGAGATATAGAAGTGCTCACTGAAAATAATTCAGAGTGACGGCCGCATTGGCCTGAAAATGGAGAAGGGCTGAATCACCAAGCACTTGGCGAATATGCAGGAGCAGGGTTGCCAACTGCTCCTGATTATTTTCAGTAATAGGCTGGATTTTACTGACCACTCCTCTCTCCCCTCACCTACCTGCCCCCAGCATCTCCCGCAAGTTGCGGATGCGGTGCCCTGGCGGAGGCAACGCTGCTCTTTGCCTGTATTTTAACCGAGAAACACGGACGAATCCCCACAACATCCGTGGTTATGTAACTGAGCAATAATATAGAGACCACTAATGAAGAAAAAGAATTAAAACCCCACTCAGCCTCCATCTCCAACGCTCATTTTACCCAACACCCTCACAGAGTCAAATTGCACTCGTGCCGAGAACGAAACATATGAAAGAGTCAAGGCCTAATATATTGCATATATACGACACCCAGCTATTCATACGCTGACAGACACGTTAAAGGGAACTCTGTATGTGCTATACATACGCGTGTATAACGCCAGAAAAATATTTGTCTGAGCACTCAAAATATTAGTTTACATAGACATACCCCCCCGCCATGGGCACTCAGCTATCTGGCAGCTCAGGGTGCTGAGAAAGAGCATCACCACCGCCACGCAGCCGAGCCTGCTCTGCAACAAAATGCAAATTTTGGCCTCATCACCTTCATAGCAGTACACTCCTTGTTTCCTTTGAGGTGTTTCATGGGCTTATATATGGATCCCTTTAGTTAGGGGCACGTATCCCACCTCCCCTCCCGAGGACGGACAGAGCACAACCTGTCTCAGGTGGGATGCCAGGGTCCTTCTGGGAGGGCAGCGTGCCTGGTGGCCGGGCTCAGCCACCTCCCTACCCCGCTCAATGGCTCGGCTTGCCCCCACCAATGCCCCACGTAACTCGTTCCAAGAGAACAAGAGGATCCCTGTATCATAGCAGGCTTCTCTCAGGTATTAACAAGCGAAAAAGTCTCACTGGGTGCCTCCTGGGTTTTGTTTGTTTTTAAATCTGGCATGAATGCATTTAGAACAACAACAAAAAAAAAAGAGGTTAAAAATATGCTAAAGCAAAAATAGAGCCTTCATCCGCAGTTCGTCTGGATGGTTGGCACTCACCCTAAAACATGAGTTATTGGAAGATTCAGAAGCTCTACAAATCACTAGCCAAAGGAAAAAGACAAAACCGGAGACCATCTCCTGCGACGCACATGCTCCTATGACCACAGGCACCGTTCCCCCCCCCCCAGCACGACCCTCTCCTCTTGCTCTTAGTGGGTCTTTTCTGGTGCTCCGCTGCGATAGCAGTACGAGCCAGAGCGAAGGCAGCTTTTGGAGCATCACCTGAACATACCACAATACGGTGCCGCTGCAGAGAGGCAACCTGTCGTGCGGTGCTGCCAAAGAACGCTGCTGAAGATTAGTTGGAAAAGGAAAGCAGCGCTAGCCCGCAAGCCAGCCTGCGAGGAATCATAGAATTGTCTAGGTTGGAAAAGCCCTTTAAGATCATCGAGTCCAACTGTTAACCTAACCCTGCCATCCCACCACTAAACCCTGTCCCTCAGCACCTCATCTCCCCTTCTTTTAAATCCCTCCAGGGATGGGGACTCAACCACCTCCCTGGGCAGCCCCTTCCAGAGCCTGACAGCCCTTAAGACTTGAGCCTCCTCTCTGAAGCACGTTCCCCTCTAGCTCACACCCCTCAGCGAGCCCTGATTTCACGTGCACTGAACTGGGGAGGGGGAGAAGGGATATCGCTTGGATCCCAGAGCTGAGCCTTCCTCCCCCTTGCACGCGCCTGCCCTTCCCTGAGGCTTGGCACAGCCCGCCTGTGCTCCTCCTCTGGGTTAAAAGCCACAAACCATCACATACAAAGCAGGGAGGGTGAAGACCTCAGAGGTACCCAGGATCGGTCCCACTAACAACTGCCTGCTGCCGGCCCAGGATAAAGCCGGCCACTTCACTAGCCACGCCGAGCACAAGCAGCAAGCATTTAACAGCGTAGCATGGGTTGGCTTGCACCGGCATCACGGGCTTGTTTTGCTGTCGAGAGATCATTAACCAAAAAGCCCGCAGAGGTGCCCTAAAAAACACGGAGTTACCGATAATAAAACCAGAAGCTGTGAGGGAGGAACTTCTAGGCAAACTTCAAGTTGGCGTCGCGGCTGAAAAGCACAGCCAGAAGTTGGAGGAGAAGGATGCGCTCGTGGCTAAAGTGCGGGACATGGAGTCCCTTCCCCGGCCTCTTTCGGCAGGTCATGTGTCTCGCCCCCTTCGCAGGCTCACTCTTCAAAAAGACATTTTCCCCTCTACACAATCTACCGTGGGATTTGGGGTGCAGCTAACACGGTACCTGCCGCGCTCAGCTTTCCCTTCCCTCCTTTGTCATTTTAAAGCTGCCACTGCGAGGGCCCTTCTGGAATTATGTAAAGCCCTGCTGGTTAGATGAGGGCAACCTGTATTTCTAACACCGGCGTTGAAACACGTACTAATTCCACATAAATCTGTGGCAAGTTAATCATGCCTGCATTTCCAATCCAGTTTTATGAGGTCAGAACTATCGGCCCAGCACTCCTCCAGCAGCAGAGGCGGTGGTGGCTGCCGACGGCTCCCGGGCTGTGCACACCCCAGACCTCCACCCTCCGCCCTTGCACCCTGCAGGGTCTTTGGTCGGGCTCCCCCAAACTCATCCTACAACGTCACAGATGCCAACGCCAGCCAGCACGGATCCGCTCTCCACGTCCGCCTGCTATTTTAGCTGGTCTATTTTTTTTTTCCTGTTGCAGTTGCGCAATCTACAGAAAGGCACCAAGTTGTGAGTCATTGCAGCTGTCAGAGCGACCCCCTTTTGTTCTCATCCAAAGCATCTCATTATTAAGTTTCAAGCCAATTAGTATGCCCTGTACCTGGTTTAATGATTAGTGGAGGTGGGGAAATGCAGCACAGACACTCGAGAAGCCATGCAGAAGCCGTCACCAGAGCCTAAACCCAACACATCAAGCAGCACATCACCGTTACTTCTCCGCGGAAGAGCATTTTATATCCAAGGCCTTCTTCATATCTAGACCCTCCTTTTATATCCAGAACCTCACTGACATCTGCCGGGAGTTTTACTAATACCTGGTGTTAAAGCTGGTTGCTCTACAGCCCCCTGTCATCGCGAGAACCAGAGCAGATACCACGGCATCTGGGGTCTCCCGTTGAGTTGCTCTACAAACTCCAGAGGCAGCTGCTGTCAAACTGCCTCCGTTTTCCCTCTCTGTACTGCGAATACAAGAACTTGCTCAGATCCTAGCACTGCTGTGCCATCAACCTTGCTGAGGCTTGGCATAAATCTTTGTTTGAAGAGCAAAAGAGAATTTGGATCCCAACTCCGGATGGTTTTGGCACAGGCGGACAGAGAACAAACATTTCGTGCCACATGGAATTGCTGGAAGGAGACAACAGCCGGCAGCAACGAAAACCACCAAAATCACAGTGGCACGTCCCGTCACTTCCCATTTCTGTGCTTGCATGAAATTTCCAAAGATTTGGGGAACAAAACCGAGCTTTGGTGTTTCAGTTGCTCTTCCCTGTGGCCGCAGTTACTAAAGCAGAATAAGGAAAGGTCATTCTGCTACAGTTATGCTTCCAGTCCATTTCAGGGTTTTAGCACTGACATTAGCCCATAAACAGTGAAGGCATCATTTTGTGAAATAAATTTTTAAACTGTTCTGCTTATACCAGACTTAGTAAAACGTGTAAGGTCTTCCCACAGGGAGCTTTTGGAGGTCTGGGACTCAACACTCGCCTTAAGAAAATTAAGGGAGGGAATACTGGTCATCTGAAGATGCAGCTTTTTATTTATTTTACTTTTGTTTTCTAGATGATGTTATTTTGCAATAAAGCACAATTATCTAATCACATTTCTTAGTTGTTAGGTAAATTGGTCAGCAAAGATGACATTAAAATGCTCAAAAGTTCTTCCAGCGCCTGCAGGAAGCTGAAAGTGCTGGGCCCCCACGTTGCCTGGATTTCTGTGCTCGGATATTTGGCTGCAGCGTAGGCTTATCGATTCACTAATAACCATCTGCTTAGACCTCAGTTCTCCATCCCATCCAGTCTACACTTCCACAAGCTGAAATTAAAAATATTGACAGAAACAATTTCTGCCAAGCCAGAGAAGCTCAAGCTGTTACCATATTTTTTTTTTTTGTGCGTTCCTGTTGAAGTTTCTATGTGCGCCCCGCGTTACCTGCCAACTGTTATTCTATTTACGTTACATTCCTGAAATGTAAGATATTAACATAAAAAACTATAATACAGAATGTAATTTCTCCTCCTAAGGGCAGGAGGAAGCGACCTGGGGAGCACGCTGAGCCGTGGTTACCAGAGCAGCAGCCCTCCCCGGGCAGCGCCGTCCCTGTCAGAGGAATGGACCCAGGCAGATGCCAGACAAGAAGGGCCTTGGGATGTCGCTGGGAGGATGCGGCACAGTATGTCTGAGCTATATGTGCAGATAAGGTATCAAACAAGAAGGGCCAACAGCTCCTCGCAGCCCTCTGGTAGCTACCGGCCGTAGCAATCACAGAATGGCAAGAGTTGGAAGGGACCTTGGGAGATCATCTAGCATCCAGTCCAAGAGGGACTCCCCTGCCAAGAGGGACTTGGGGGCACTGATGGACAAAAAGCTGGCCATGAGCCGGCCATGGGCGCTGGCAGCCCAGAAGCC
>NW_009258884.1:190426-205178 GCF_000687185.1 Egretta garzetta
GGAGGGCTACTAAAATGATCCGAGGGGTGGAGCCCCTCTGCTCTGAGGCCAGGCTGGGAGAGTTGGGGGTGTTCAGCCTGGAGAAGAGAAGGCTGCGGGCAGAGCTGAGTGCGGCCGGTCAGGGCTTCAAGGGGGCCCAGAGGAAAGGGGGGGACAAGCTTTTTAGTAGGGCCAGCTGGGACAGGACAAGGGGGGATGGCTTTAAACTGAAGCAGGGGAGGTTTAGACTGGATCTAAGGGAGAAATTCTTTCCAGTGAGGGTGGTGAAACCCTGGCAGGGGTTGCCCCGAGAGGGGGTGGAGGCCCCATCCCTGGGACCATTCCAGGCCAGGTTGGCCGGGGCTGTGAGCAACCTGATGTGGTTCAAGGTGTCCCTGCTCCTGCCGGGGGGTTGGGCTGGGTGGGCTCTGGGGGTCCCTTCCAACCCCAAACATTCTATGATTCTATGACTTCAGAGCATTTTGGATCATGGGCTCCCACCACGGATTTTTGATACCCTTCATATCACATTATTTCCACGCTCTCTTCTCCAACACACACAGCTGACGCCGCACAGCAAAACCCATTTAAGAGACCTGTCGCCTAGGATTCAAACTCTTCCATATTTGGGGCAAAACTTAGACGCGTGACTTTTCATTCAGGCCCATTTTTACTGCAGCAGCCCAGTGGAGAAGGCTGTCACTGTAATCGACTTTTGAACCAAAACCTTGTTTTGGAGGCTGCAGGCCTCCAGGAAAGGGTCCAAAATAAATCCATATATGCAAAATAAATCCCTATCTTGATGACACAGGGAAAAGCTGATGCAGTAGATGCGACCAGCAAGCATCAATTCTTTCTGGGTCCCCACGGCAGGTTTTACTCTTGGGGCCTGGTGCAGCTCTGATGTATTTTTTTGAAACGAGGTATCTCTACTAAAACGACTTTTTACACGTGCTAGAATTTAGCCCTGCAGTCTGAGCTCTAACAACACCATGACCAAGTGTTTATTAGAGTGAAGCTCTGACACCAGGCTGCATCTGCAAGCTGTGTGGAACCTACACGATGTTAATGTGAATGTATGGATTGGGGAAAAGCAACCGCAACGGACCTGGTAACCAGCCCTTAAATATGAACCGTTGGGTCTTTGTCCTGCGATACAAAACAGGCCTTAATCCTCAGCACAGCCCAGGGAATTGGTTTGCAGCATTTCACTCTAACCCCCGTGCTTCTGCTCGGCTTCGTGCCTGGGTGACTGCAAGCTCGGAGTGACCCTTCCTCAGCTGGAGCGATTATCCTGCGCCGATCGCATTCGCCACCGGGCAGCAAAGTGCATCTGATGGAGATACTCTTTGTAGGTCAGGGAAGAGCAAACTCGGATATGATTTATGGAAGCAAAGAGTTCATCTGAAATTAAAGAAACACTCGAAGTGTTTTGCTTTAAACGGCTGCATAGCAAGGAGACCAGGCACACGCGGGATCAAACTCCCAGACCAACGTCTCATGCCCATTCCCCGTGTTCTGCCACCCTAGGGCCCGTGCCTAAGGCCAAATTCTGGCTTGCAGGTGGCAACAGCTTCCCTGCATTCAGCCCAAGCTGTTACTGTAAATCCACCTCTCACGCACCGCTTCTTCACCATCAAGGCAGGAAAACCCACAGCACCTCCAGGTATCTCAGCTGCCGCGACCTGCGCTACGCCGCTCTGACCTCCCAGAGGCCCCTTTTGATTTTCCAGGGGCAGGCATCCCCCTTGCATCTGCTGGGGGCGGTCCGGGTGTCTCCATCCCCATCTGCCCCCCCAACCATACATGTTTCCCCCCCTCCAAGCACCCGGGGGTATTCCTCACCCGGCCAAGGCAGGGCAAGGTGACCCCCTGGGTTTGCCAGATTGCTCCGAGAGCGCAGAACGAGCTCGCTTGCATCCTGGATGATGAATGCCACACCAAGCTTTAAAAAAAAAAACAACAAACAAACCACAAACCCAAACAAAAAAACACCAAAAAAAACCCCAAGACAAAAAAAAGCCACAAAACACAACACAAACACACACACAAAAAATCCCCCAAACCCAGCAAACCCAACCAAAACCACACTTCTACTACTAATCTGATGGAAAATATTTTTCTGCTTCCACACTGAGAAAAACCACAAGGACGGTAAGAAATGCACAACCTGCCACAGGAACAGGGGAAATATCTTGCGTGGTGATATCCAGAAAATAATTAACATGCCTTTGGGATCTCCACTAGAGCCTACCACTTCAAGTCACCTTGACCCACACCTTCTGCAAAATCTGCCAGTTTGCATTTTTCGGCTTCCACCTCCTCAGAACCAAATATCCTCTCTGAAAAAAAAGAACCAAATCACAAAACCCACTAAAACCCAAAAGCACGCGCTAATCCTTCATGTTCCTGTCCAAGAAAATCAGGCTGAACTTCAAGCATTCGGGGGGTGCTCTTACGCCAGTCGGGCTGCTGAAGCTGAGCTCGTGGTAGAGCTGATCCCCAAATTGCGGCTGTGCCGAGCGGTGCTGAAAAGCACCCGGAGCAACTTTGCTGGATGCCATCGTCACCCTCATGTCAACATAACCAGTGAAGTGGCCTCTCGAGAGCTGGCTTCTTCCCCCGGATGCCACATGGGACCCACATGCCCCTCGCACCCTACGTTCCTACAGCCCAAGCCTGGGGTGCGCTCGAGCACCCCCCGCACCCATGAGGAGCGAAGGGTGACACAGGACAAACTTGGTTCCTCAAAGAATAGAGCATAACCAAATCTGACTTGTTTAAGATTGCTTGGAGCATTAAAATAAGGAAAACAAAAAGAACAAAGCTGCAGGAATCGCACTCAGCGGGACGGGGTTTTACTCAATCCAAATAGAAGCATCGCTGAAACACGTGGAACGCTCCCTTCCTCTGCATGTTCTTCATTCAAATGCACGTGGCATGGACAAAAGATACTTTTAAGCCAAATATATACAACACTAAGATTATTTTTATTGGCCAAAATAAAAAAAAAACCCACCCACTATATTGTGTATGGAACTACCTCCTACCCTACCTACCGGCAGGGTAGATGCTAAAGCTACGCAAACCCTCCTGTACAGTCACAGCAGACTTCGCTATAGAATTTCCAACTGAAAGAGTTTAATTCTTTCAAAATTTCTTTAGCTTTTCCACCTTGATTTAGATAAGATTTTTTTTTTTTTTTTAAAAAAAAAAAATCTTTCCTGAGATCATTTGCAGGCCTTTTAAAGGCAAATTAACCCCCTATCACCTCTTAGGTCAATACTCTGTACAGCCAGCTGTTAGACGGGGCTGCCCCAGACCCACACCCCTCCCACGAGAAGGGGAGGGGGCCGGGAAGCAGGAGTCATCCTCACAGCGCTTCGGGGGCTGGCAGGGTCCATCCTAGCACCCGAGCCCCAGACCACCCTCTTGGCAGAAATCAAGCCAAGCAGGATGGCTTGATTTGATTCGGTTCGCTCCTGCGCATCCAGCTCATCCAGCTCGGATTTTGCTCGTGCCTTTTGCTTCACATCCCCCCCCCGCCCCCAGCAGCCAAGCTTTCCTCCTCCTTTTTTTTGCCTAGATAGATCTATTTTCAGTGAGGCCAGATGATCTATTTTGAGTTTAAGTTATTGCACGTGGGATTTCTCCTCGCCGTTGTCGCTTCGACAGACTTTCCCCTCGCAGACTTTTGTCCCCTTTTCTGCAGAGAAGCCCCCGGAGAAGGAGCAGCCCAAGAAGGCTGCAAGCATCTCTCGTTTGCATAATCAACCTATCTGCCATGGAGCGGGCTGGGAGGCAGGAGGGGGACGTAACGGACTTGCCATTATCTCTGCTCTTTTTGCACCTTCTTTTCAGTCTCTCTCTCTCTTTTTCCCCTTACCAGCTCCGCTCCCGTCTATGAAAAATCAGCAAATAAAAAGTTACATTAACCCCACCCTGACCTCTCCGACATAATACACTGTGGGCTGATGGGCTGCCTTTGGAGCTTCGTTGAAAAGCTGTCATTCTTCGGCATCCCAAGTACAGCCTGGGGAGCATTTACCAGATAATTAATATATTAAATGCATGAAAAATAGTTACACAGGGCCCCCCCACCACCAGATCTGTGTGTGTCATCCCCCCCATGCCATCTTTTTCAGGGAAAGAAGGGATGCAAAAAAGAAAGGGGGAAAAAAAAAAAAAAGATAGATACAGCATGCGCACCATCAATATAAAAGCATCCCCTGAATAGCCATCATAAAAACTGTTCATAATTTTATAGCTTCATTCGTGCTGGAGCACCATAAAGGCAGGCCATATTTTTTACACTCAGGATGCCTCATAAAAAGGGAACAGGAAGGAAGGAAAGTTGGCATGGGAGGCATGGAAGCACAACACCGGCTCACCTGAGGACAAGAGCTCAGTAAAAGCGGGGGGGTTGAATTTGTCCTCTCTGACCTGTGAGGTTCTGAGCCCCAGTGAGGCCATCAGAATAATTATTAATTGGGAAGTCTTCAGCTTCCCCCCCCCCCTTCTTTCTTTTTTTTTTTTTGCTGACTGCATATTTGCCTTTTAAAAGGATGATGGAAGGCCGGGAAGGCAGCCCTGCCCTCCAACTGTGTCCTTCACCTTTAAGTGGGCCAGCAGCTTTTTTTGGTGCTTTGAGTCCCCCTCCCCTTTCCCTCCACCTCCCCAAATGCAAAATTCATGAGCTGGAGCATGGATTAACAAATAAATTATAATGAAGGCAAATGGGTGGCAATAAAAAATAATAATAATAAAAAAGGAGGCCTCACCTTCACGTGACAGAGGCTGAGCAATATAACAAACCAGCTCGTTTATTTTCACCCAAGCCTCTTCTCCTGCTTGGGAAGGTGGGTTTTTAAAGCATTTTATCCTTTATTTCCCGTAATATATTTGGACAAGGTAGCTGTAAATCTGAGGCAAGAGGAGAAATCAAAGAGTGGCAGGAGAAGATGGGGGTCGAAGGGAAAGCAGCTGTGTTGGTTTGTGGATATGGCCTCTGAGCTTTTCTGATTCCAGGGATTTAGAGCATTCCCCTACCCGTACCAGCCTGCTGGGCTGGCTGCCCCTGCGCAGCTCTGAGCCGCTCCTAGGAGTTCAAACCATGCCTTAAAAATGGCCAGACGCGGGTGATGGGTACAACGGTGGGGATGCCCCTTACAAATTTATTCACTAGCCTTGTTGCACCCATCAGACACCCCGGATTCAAGAGAGAAAGCCTTACAGAAATCAGCCGTTACGCCTGTTAACGCAGAACGGGCAGGTTTAAGAGGAAGCCCTGGATGCCTGTTCTCCACTCAGGGATGGTCGGGGTAGCTGTTGCCTCCTCCAAGAGCTAGATCATAAAGAGGATGTTTTTCAACCACGGGAAAATTTCAAGGAAAAGTTCATTTCATTTTTCAGTAAGAGGTTCATATTTTGTAGTTTCTCCTTTTTTTTTTTTTTTTAAATAGGAAGCTGACTCAAGAATAGAAAAAAATGAATTTTCCACAAAGAACCATTACAAATCTTTAGTATTTGGTCCTCCGCTAAGTTTTCTGATTAAAGGAAGTTTAAGAGAACCAGAAGTAAAGGAAAAAGTAGTTGCTATTTTTCACCCCAGCCCCCCTCCAGATCCGTCCTTCAGCTGAGCTTGCCCCCCATGGCCTAAGCGTTCACCACAAAGTGAAGCCAGGAGACCAGAGCCCCTGTGGCTATGGACCCGAGGGACCAGCAGCCCAGAGCAGCACCCGCCTTCTGTACCCGCCGGGAGGTTCATGCTGTACGCAAGGAGCAAAAGCTGCTGTCTGCCGCGATGAACCAGCAAGCTGGGAGCAACAGGGACTGGGAAACGCTCAACACTGGTTCCACCTGTGCAGTGGCCCAAGGCCAGCTCCTGCGCCCCCCAGCTCCGGCTCCTTTGCTGCAGAGCCAACGGGGGCACCGACAGCACTGCTTCTGCGGATCGCCACAAAAATACCTGTTGCCTCTTTCACCATCTCAAAATCTAAGGAGATCTTTTCCTGCCTCAGCCATGAAAGCATCTTCCAAGAGGCAGCTGGGAGGGTCTGTGGGGCTCATCAAGCTCCTGACCAGCACTGCTTGCTGATGACGGGCCAGATTCCTCACAAGTCTACGCTTGTCAGTGAACCCACCTCTCCCAACCTCGCACCCTTGGGAATGAAAGCAAGTTAGAATCCAGAGTCACTTCACTGGTTTTGCTGAAACTGCTTAGAGTTCACGCAGGTTTAATTCAAGAAACCTAGTGGCACGTGTGCTTACAGTGCTTCCAAAAAGCTGCAGGAAGCACGCTTGGTTTGCCAATCCAAGTGTGGCTATGCCACATCATTTACAGTTTGGGCTCCTGGGTGCTGGGAAGAGGATGCCAGCCTCTGCATCTGAGCAGACTCCCCCCAAAACCAGTACCGAGGAGAAGCCACCCCACCAGGAGGTCCATGTGCACCTACCGACCAAAGCCCAGCCATCTGCGTGCAGGTGCCGGGCAAGGAATAACGCACGGCTGGCTACAAAGCAACCGCCAACGCTGCCTCATTTGTCTCTTTCATGTTTATTCATGGCGAACTCTGACAGAGGGATACGGCTCCATTCGGGAGTTGTCAGCAGGTGGCCTAATAGTGAGAATTAGTGAGCCACACAGCAACGAGACGTACTGGGGCTGCCTAATGCTGCCGATATTAATGTACGCTTCAGAAATGAATAAAGCTTCTTCGAGGGGAAAAAATAACAATAATAAGAGGATGAAGAGGGGTAGGAGGAACCAAGGGGGAGCCCAATGTGCTATGCTAAGCTCGGCCGGCGCTCAATTACTGCAGAGGTGTTCTCCTTCCACGTGGGTGCTGACCTCAGTCCCCCTGCACAGACCCCATCAACTGCAAACAGGAGACAGAAAAGTTTTGCTTTCAAATAACTCCTGAGAACTCTCATGGTCAGAGGCTGAGAAAGACCTTCCTGCGCCAGAGCTTTTGGTATCACCATCCTCCCCTCCTCCAACCTGGACGTGTCGAGCAGACACTCAACCTCTAGCCCAGCCAGATGGAGCGGCTCGCTGCTGCCCTGCTCTGTGCTAACGCAACCGCTGCCGTGGCGTGGTGGGATAGACCAGACCACCCCTCCACCTGATGAGGCCCGAGGTCCTCTAGGTGCCACAGCAGCTCCCAACTGCTGGAGTGAGTTGGCAGAGGTTTCTTGGGTCATGCCCCAGCCACCAGCAGCTCCTTGGAGCACCAGGCACGGGGAGGCAGAACCCCAAGCCTCAGCCAACTTCAACTCCCGGTGCTTTCACTGCAACGTGACCCAACCTGGCTCACAACCTCTGGTTTTTCTAATATAACTTCAGCACACAGTCTGGACCTGGAAATGGTTAATTCCTTGGGAAAGGAAGACAGTAGAGGCAAAGTTATTTTGCTGCATAACACCAGCTCTTTTCACAGCCCGTTTCACTTGCTCTTTGGAAATCAGGGGCCTTAATTTTACAACTTGCTCCCTCAGTCTCGATGGTCCCAAGAGCAAGACAAAGACAAATGAAGAAAGATGCAACGCAGAGAGCTAGGTGGCATCCAGTTTTCAGGCAGAGAACCAAGAGTATGTAACAACCAAACAGGTCTCCAAAGGTCCCTTTTTCAGATTTAGCTGCCGTATCACATTTTTCTCACGTAACTACCAAAAACGATGGCAAAAGGTGAAAGTCTGCTCAGAGAAGCAGCATCTCAGTAGCCAATTTCCTCATCCCTTTCCTCCTGCACACGTGCCCAAGAATCCTGAACGTAACTCTAGACACAAGGTTTTAGAAACAAGAAAAGACAGAGGACTAAATAACACCCCATTAGACTCACTTAAAAAAAAAACAACAACAAAACCACGGTTCTAGCAAGTGCAGGATTAGGCCCTGAAAGCAGCTCCCCCCCCGCAGCACGCGGTGACACTTGCATTAGCATTGCTGGCAGCTCTGAGCGTGGGGAGAAAAACGAGCGCTGCCCTGCCATGCCCCCTGCCCACGCTTGTGCCTCGAGCCCGCTCGCCGCGGCCGGTATTTTCATGGCGAGTAGCACAATAAATAGCAGCGAAAAGATTTTTTTTTTTCTCTTCTGTTTCTTATTTGTTCCCATTATAAATGTTGATTTTGTGTTTTCCCCAACAGTTTTTCATCTCTTTTTGAATCCTAGAGACGCATACACACTAAAAAAACCCAACAAACCCAACCCAACCAACCCCCCTTTCCTCACATTCTGATTTCTGGCAAGCAGGACTGACGCGCACACACATCCCGCACCCTTTTGTGCGATGCCAAACACGCACAATTCCTACCTAGCGCTGCACTGCAAACTCATCTGACCATACACTTTATTTTTTTTATGAATTAGGTACCTAGTTTTTGGATTTTCCTTTGGAATTTTAAACACTTTTCACACCTGGTGTAAGGAAGGTTCAGGTAAATTACCGAAAAGGCACTGACTAATTTGAAAAAATATTTAAGAAACTCCAAGTTCCCTGCCTTTTTTACTATCCTCTGCTCCATAATTACATTGCACTGCCTGATATTTTCATGGAACATTAACCGAAGTCAGGTGACTGCCCCCTTACAGTCTACGCCTATCCGTTACCCATAAGACCCCCATGGACCTTGACATTATTAATAGTCCTATTCATTAAGTATTACTCTTGTAGAATGAGTAGCATAATATTGGCCTGGAGATAGGAACAGGCAGAAGGAATAAGTCAAATTAATTTTCCGCAGCAAACGCCCCGATTCTGTAAATGACATTCTATACTGTTAGCATTTTAAATGTGACACAAATGGCAGGAGATACAATTTGAAAGCAAAATAGTAGAAGACATGGCTCAGGGTGTAATGTGCTGCATAAAAATCCAATAACATCAGTTACATGAAGGAAGGGAATGAACCAACCCGATGGAGGGGTTTAATTTGCATTTGTTTAAAATGGCAGGTAAGGGAGCGAGAGAAAGGCTGCAGCTCCCCGATTAGGACTTTCTCCCCTTCTGCTGAGGATGAGGGCACAGAAGAGCTCAGAGCCGCGCTCCTCTCCGAGACCTTGGAGTGGGCTGACGTGTTCCTGCCGGCTCAGGCTGCCCCGCCACTGTGCTTGCCGGCCGAGGGGAAATTACAGGGAGGCCCATCTGAAAGATGCAATGGAAATCCAGAAGCACGCAAGCTCAGTTTGTCCTGTTTCAAGCCCCTTCAGGTAGCTTGGCTTTAGCTCCAGCTCCTGCAGGTTCCCACACTGCCCAGGAGAGTTGGAAGGGAACGCACATTGGAGAGGGGGGATGGAGCGAGCGGCTCCCAGGTACCAAACCCACAAGGGCATTGCCTGGATGACCACGCTCTGCCAGAGACTTGCTCTGACCAGACGGGTGCTTGACCTACAGCATCTCTTTCGGAAAACAACCAACCCACACATCCCAGCTCAACTGGGTTTCTCCAGCTGCCACCTTTCGTGACGGACACAAAGGCCAGCTCCCAGCTGCAGGGCCTTTCTAGACTTGGAATAGATGGGCCAAAGCCTGAGCTCTTGACTTAAACCAAGAAAAACCACAGCCACTTTGGGGGAGATCAAACCCAGAGCTAAAGGCAAATTTTGTGAGAAAAAGGCCGCCAACTCTCAGGAGTTCAAATCAAGCTCCCCAATCTAAAGACCTGAACACCTGCCCAAAGGATGAACGGGACTGAAATTCCACACCAGGGCCGAATTCTGTGCTTTCAGCCTTCTTTTTTTATTTATTTTTAATATCTAAATGCATCTGGTATGAGGGAGGTACAAGAATGTAGACCTCCAAGTCATTACGTATTTTTCTTCATTCCCCTTTTCTTTCATTTCCTTCGTTACAAAGATGACCACACCAAAGCTGCAGAGCACCAGACAGGAGAGATCTGATCAGGAAAACAAAAATAAATGCAAAGCCTGACCTCCATTAGTTTTATTTAGGGTAAAGCACTGCACTGTTTATTTATTAACAACATAAAAAGACATCACCTATAGAACATAGAATAAATACTCATAATTTCCCCAGAAAGAGCATTGAGCTGGCTTCCTGAGGGGAAAAACCCTATCACTTAATTGAAGCAAGAAATGTTCAATCCAATAATCTATAATTAGATATTTTATGGACTATGTTACCTAGAGGTGTTTATTTATAAAATGTTTCTATCAATAATAAATTGTTGGGAGGGGGGGAGAAGGTCTGTTCTGTGGCCGCTGGGACGACTGTTTACGTTTGAGGGAATTTCACGGGCCGTAGAGGAGGCTCTTCCTGCAGCTCATCATCGTCCGGGGTATGGGACCCTCCCGCAGCATCGCCAGGTGCTCAACCCATAAAAGTATCAACAGAGACAGAAATCTAGAGAATACAAGCTTCCAGCCATACTCATTGACCAAGGCAAATGCTTAAAGCCACCTCAAACTACAGAAATACGGAGAAAGTTTTTAGGACTAGGCCCGAGACGGGTGTGGACATCTGAGGAGCCGTCATGGGAGCCACAACCTATGACATTCTCATTTCAGAGCCATTAGGTAGCCTTAAAGACTCTTCCTTTCATATTCATGCACTCCCAGAACACATCGAACAGTTCACATAGCGGAAGTCAGCAAATATTTGAACGCTTTTCTTGACAAGTCAGCAAGGACTTCAAAGAGAAGATGCCTCTGAGCGAGAGTCCCACAAACCCTATAGACCCAAACGACACCCGCGACCCTCCGCTCGCGCCTCCCAACTGCAGTTTTTCCTCCAGACAAATTATTTCTGTCGGTTGCAACCCTACTGCGGTTCTTATTACAAAGGCAATTTCTCCTCTGCCTTTAATTTGGGGTTGCTCTCCAGCGTTCAGCGCTCCAGCTACTTCTGCAGGACAGAGAACTGTAAATTGTCTTCGAAACTACGAAGGGCAGAATAAAGCAACTGATTGAAGCAGTAAAAAAAGAGCAAACAAACCACCGAATCCACGCAGGTGGAAGGGCTGTAGGAAAAAAGCTACTTCGCTCATTGAGGTAACAAGACTTGGAAGGGAATATACATGCCAGAGATGAAATACAGGAGATCGTTAATTCAATATCCCACACAGGACAACACTAGACATAAAAACACCTGGGCAGAACTGTCAGATGATTTCCAAAAAGATCAGGCTTAATCAGTCTGCTTACAATCTCTAATAATTCATGTAATATTAACAGGTCATGGCTAGAAAAACACTCTGTCTAGAAAATTGTAAATTTGCACAGATATTCAGAACTGGGAGATATTAGCAATAGCATACGCTCATGTCCTTTTTTTTTTTTTTTTGGTCCTAAACCCACGTTTGATAGTGCTGGTGTATACGGTGCTGTTTATATTTAGTTGAAAACTGCCTAGAAATGGCTGGGCTTGCCCTTGCACCCGCCGCCGTCCCGGTCTGGCTCCCAGCAAGCAAGGCAGAGCAGGCTCCACGCAATCATTAACAGGAGACGCCGGGACATCACCAGCGGAGTTGAGGTCAGGCAGGGGAAACAAAGCCCAGCAGGCGAGAGCGCAGCTGAACACGCGGGGGCTGCCCTCGCCACCATCTGTGCTGGACTCGCGGGAGGGACAGACAATTTGACTCCTCAAGTCAACTGTGACTTTGGTTTGGTGACAAAATAGAATCATAGAATCATTGAGGTTGGAAAAGCCCTTTAAGATCATCAAGCCCAACCGTTCCCCTAACCCTGCCATCCCACCACTAAACCCTGGCCCTCAGCACCGCATCTGCCCGGCTTTTAAATCCCTCCAGGGATGGGGACTTGACCCCTTCCCTGGGCAGCCCCTTCCAGTGCTTGACAACCCTTTTGAGGAAGGAGTTTTTCCTGATATCCAACCTAAACCTCCCCTGGTGCAACTTGAGGCCGTTTCCCCTCATCCTATCATCTGTTACCTGGCAGCAGAGACCAACCCCCACCTCGCTACGACCTCCTTTCAGGAGCATTTATTGGGTCCCAGGGAGGTGGCACCGCTGAGTTACACAGCGGGGTCACCAAAGAACAAACACAAAGCCCTTGGTCTGGGCAGGCAGCAAGGGGAAGACGCAAAACACAGAACGGGGACCTGCACTAGCATGGAGGTAGAGAAGCAAAAAGCCATTTTCCAGACAAACACTTTGTTTGCCCGTTTCGGAAGATCCCACCTGCAGCCATCTCCAAGGCACAGAGGCTGCTCAGCCCACCTCCACCGGCCCCCAGCCGGGTCCTGCTCAGCCCCACAGCACCAGCCCCTGCTCCCTCACCTCCCCATCCACTGCTCGACGGGAACTCTGCCGCCTCCGACCCATCAACGGTGTTTACACTTGGCTCCCTCGCTCTGCGACGAGCACGAAATGGGGGGAAAATTATAATAATATCACAAATGAAATTGAATGAGTAACAACATTTTCTAAGAACAGAATAAATACAGTTGGTGGCGCCTTTTTTTTTTTCCAATTTAGTATTGTTTAATATGCATTTAATCAACCCATTCAGTATTATAGAGTCTATGTACCGTGACACCCTCCTATGCCACAGAGGAAGCATTCATAGGCCATTAGGCTAAAGTAATATGTATGAGGAACCACTTTTCCCCAGGGTGTAGTAACTATTTTTGCTCCCCAGTCGTCCCCATTAAATCATTAAACCTCATGACTATGCTTTCTGAACTCTACCCTGATCTTTAAAAAGCAGAACATTAAAGGGCAACTGTCACCCTCCATTGCACAGGCCTTGTGTTTTATATATTCAAAGCATTAAGCCTTTTGTCAGTCTATACATCATAAGCACTGGAAGACTGTATGCACAAACAGGAAATGTTTATAACTGATGTCCCTTTTATGGTGGATGTGCGAATGGGCAGGATAAAAAAGCTGAGGCTCGGCTATTTTATGGAAACTGAAGCAACGTGATTTTCCCCAGCTGCTTGCCATAAAACCATCTTCGTTACTTATCTTTATGTGGCCAGTTGCAGGGGGGAAAGAGAAGCGGTTTAGCACAGGCAGAGAGTTGGAGGTCCAGGAGTCACAAGGGGTTGCGCCAACTTTGGACTTGCAGATCTCATTTCCCTACTTTATGGCAAAAGCTTAATTAAGAGAATAGCAGAAGAAAGGGTATCTACTGAGAAGGTTGGGTTGGACTGACACCGGTCCTTCTGGCTCCCAAACATCCCTTCAAATGTGGAGCTGCAACTACTGAAATGCATCCATGTCTGGGGAGGAGGCGGCGGCTAGTGAAGAATCGGGGGCACGACCACCTCCAACGCATCTGACCACATTACTGTCCACTCCTCTTGAAGGCATCTTGAAAGACCTCTTGCAGCGAACTCGCTTTGCTGTCTCCACTTTGCTCCTCTTCAAACCGGGGGCTGCAGATACAAGGAACGGGGGAGGTCTCTACCTGAAAGCCCAGCCTGAACACTGGGCCTTGCACAGCTGGAAAGAGATTGGGAGACCATTCCCAACTCCACCACAGAGCCTTAGAAAAGAGTTCTCAACCGCTTTGTGCCTTGCAGCTCCCATTTTGCTGCTGGGAAAGCAAATAACGCTTCCTATGATAGGAGCGAGTTGATTTTGCGAGTGCTTCTGACATCTCTCGTGGGTTTGAGAAAGCGAGGTGCTGCAGACAGCCACGTAACGTGGGGGAATAGCTGCAGAAACCTCTGCATGCACCTTGACTAAGATTTTGGGAAAGTCACTTCCCTGCACTTACATCCTGCCCTATATCTCCCCTGTATACGACCACCAAGCTTTTAGGAGTACAAATACTCTTCTCATTAGTAAGCATGGGGAACACCTAGCACGGGGAAGAGCCTTGCCAGGGCTTTTAGCAAGGGGAGACCCAAAACAGGCCCAGAAAAGGTTTCTGAGAGTACAGGGATGGAGGTAGAGGCAGCCAGTAGTACCCCAAAAAAAGAAAATTAGCAAATACTTGGCAAAGGCAGGGAAAGAAAGACCAAAATCAATGTCAAGGTCAGGTAAGGAGCAAGGGAGAAGAACACTTCGCCGTTCTTGAGCCTGTATTGCAGAGGTACGGCTCTGTAACCTGGCTCAGCACATCCCCCGGCACCGCACCCCCTCCCCATCCCCGGCGTCTGAGGCCACTTCCCCGTTACCTGCAGATCCCTTGTAAAACAACGGGGAATGTTAGGTTAACATGACTTGGAGAGCGATAGTGTAGCTTGCAAAATGTCAGAGCTTTCATCCCGTATGTTAACTTCCCAGCCAGTGGTATCAATCTGCGGCAAAACACAGTTATTTCATCGTGACATTAGTTCACCTTTAAAGGCATATGGTAAAGCCTGCTTTGTGGCTTGCAGCAGATGAGCTTCCTATAATTACAATTTGAACTGTTCCACAGGCAGCTCTATAGATAGCGGATCAGTGATTAAAGTTGAAATCACAGGGTAAGTAGTTCTGTGACACCGTGAGTCACAACAATCATCAAAGACTCAACTCTCTGGTTTCTGATGAAGTGGAGATAGTGCAGTGATTCAAGTAGGGGACTGAGACTCAAGTGCTGCTACTCGGAGGCAGGAAAAGAGCAGACACATTCTTGAGGAAGATACTCAGTGCGTGCTATTGACTGGCCCCAAGCAAATCTTTAACCCTGCGTCTCGGAGCGAGCATGACTGTGCATCTCATTGCGGCGGGGCCCCCGGTGTCACACCTGAGGATCACAGGCTCCAGTTAAACATTCTTCTTGCCGATCCCTCCTTTGATTTGAGGAATAATGCATGCAGGGCACAGGACTGCCGCAGCAACGCCGGGGCTCGGCGACAG
>NW_009258884.1:205223-205784 GCF_000687185.1 Egretta garzetta
CCTACAGAGCTTTCTTGCTCCCTGAGTATCCCGGCAGCACGAGGCATGGAAGGGAAAGAAATGTGCACTCACACCACTGTACCCCTTGCTGACCCCCATCAAAAGTAAAGGGCTTTTTTTTATTTTTCTTTAAGCATAAAAGCAGCCAGCATCTAAGTCTGCCTGGCAATAAACAGAGAAAATCCTGCCACTGCCTCTCCTGGAAGATAACAGGCTAAAGCATCCTCTTTCTCTAGCGCACCTCCATTAAACTTCGGCAAAGCTGATGCCAAGATAATTTTGGTCCAGAAAAAAAAAAAATCAATGGGTTCAAATATGTAAGAAAACCACCCACAATGGAATTGCCACAGCAAAACCCCCCACACGGATGAGAATTAATTCCTAGCAGAGTGACACCTCGCTGGCCCGTACAGTAAAACGAATTCTAGCACGTGGAAGGTATTGGGGCTCGGCTCCCTTTCGTTCTCAGGCTGTAAGGTTTGCTCTTGCCCAGCCCTCCACGTGTCCGCTCTGGTGATGTGCAAATCCAGGTGCTGAAGAACCTGGATGAAGAAAAGGATG
>NW_009258884.1:205813-212630 GCF_000687185.1 Egretta garzetta
GGGGCGACCCGGAGCCACCAGCCGCGTCCCAGAGGAAGGGTCAGGAGAGCGCCGAGGGGACTTCGGCAGGAGAACCTCGCTCGGAGGACCCCAGCCCATTGCAAGGTCCTGCACTTTTAAGACCAGCCCAGCTCTGCAGCCAGCCCGCAGTACTGTTTGCACCGGCTCTGATATTTTAAGGGAATTGCTTTCTTTACACTTTCTTTTAAAGATGAAAGGCATTTCATTTAGAGCGGGGAGGGGGAGGGGTGGCAAGCGGAGTTACAAAGCCAACAAGCTTCTCTCTCCTCCAGGAAGATCGACTTGGAGGAACGGGGTCAGGATTTTGGGAGGCGATCAGCCTGGCCGCGGCGAGCCTGTTCTCCGTGCCAGGGCGCCTTGGGGATGAGTTCTTCAGCTCCGGCTTGATGCTTCGAGGGGGCAGGCAGGCACAGGGGGCGTGGAGCATTGGGTCCCGGTCAGCACTCTGTCCCCCAAAAGGAGGCGAGGGGGTGTAACAGCCCTGCTGGCTCTCACACCTCACCTGGCACCACTTCGCACAACTCAACCAGCCTCTGTTTTTCACAGGTTGTACGTAAGACTGTGAGACCGCCTCTAAGTCTCCTTCTCTGGAGATATTCAAAGCCTGCCTGGACGAAGTCCTGCGTAACATGCTCTGGGAGACCCTGCTTTAGCAGGGGGGTTGGACTGGGTGAGCTCCCAAGGTCCCTTCCAACCCTTGCGATTCTGTGTAAGGGAATATCTATGCTGTACATCGGTATAAGGAGAGGCTGACAGATATAAGCAAGAGGAAAGAAGAGAAGCTAAGCAGTGCCCAACGCCTCCGGCCCCCAGGGGAGCAGACATGACCCACCGGCTTACAAGGAAATCCCCATCCTGCCCTGGAGGCTCAACCTTGGCAAGACAGCGTCACGCTGGGGACCTGCGACCGTCCAGGAATATCTACGCTGTACGTCGGTATAAGGAGAGGCTGACAGATATAAGCAAGAGGAAAGAAGAGAAGCTAAGCAGTGCCCAACGCCTCCGGCCCCCAGGGGAGCAGACATGACCCACCGGCTTACAAGGAAATCCCCATCCTGCCCTGGAGGCTCAACCTTGGCAAGACAGCGTCACGCTGGGGACCTGCGACCGTCCAACGCTTGGACCAAAAGCAAAGCCTTTAGTACAGGGATTTGAGCTTCTGAGGAATTTACCGCGAGGTTTGCTCCCTAACTTTATGGTGCTCATTTTGAGAGGATAAACCGAGGCAACTACATTAACTCGCCTGGGAAAAGGACAGAAAAAGGTATTCGCTGCAGGACATTTTGGAGCAAATATTCCCAGGAGTTTCAAAACCACAACCCCGTGTATTTACTCAAGCGATAGGAAGAGAGCGCTTTCTCTTTTCCCTTGCTGTCCCCATAGCAGGCTTTGGTCTTCTGCAAGAGATTCACCACCCAACAGCCTGGCCGGACGTCGACACCCAGACGAGCACCGCGGGGCACCCTCTGTTGGAATGAGCCGTCTGTCGGCAGCGTCGAGCAGGGAAGGGTTAAGCCCACGGGCGCCTCGAGCGCAGAGCAGCACCAAGGTCCTTCCCAAGGCTGCGGGAACAATGCAGCTATCCGTCTATATTTGGCCTTTGCCCTTGGATCATTTATGACTTATTCTTCACCTGCGATGACCACAGCAGTGAGCTTTCAATCTCTTGCTCCCTAGCCTGAAGCAAGAGCTCTCCCTCCCCCCTTTTTTAAAAATCACACCATTTGCAATTAAAAGCAACTGCCAGGAGGAGGTCTCGAGCAAGTCTTCCCTTGCCCCTTTGTGCCCTTTGCCTTGCAAAGACCAGAATTCTGGCACGGTATCACGACGGGGCCAGGATGAGGTCCTGTTGTACCGGGATGGGGGGAACAGGGACACAGAGATGTCTCGCTCGTCTACTGCTTAAAGTTCAAGCTTAGAGAGAAGGTTTAAAGGGAACAAGCTTAGACAGACCGCGGAGTAAAAAGGGATACTGTTGTGATCCAGAACTAAGCCTCATTTAATCACTTGGACTCTGGTCCCCACCAGCTGACCGTTGTGAGCAGCCTGAGGCTCCTGCACAAGCGCTGTGCGCTCACACCCCTCGCAGGCGCCAGCAGCGTCCCTGCCGGGCGGCATCTCCAGGAGGTTAAGAGGTTCGACACCAACCATGGCAGGCCAAAGGCAGTTAACCTCGCGGTTAGCCCTTGCGAAGGGATGCGCCTGTGGTCCCTGCAAGCTGATAGCCACATCCCTTTAAACCAGAGCCCCACCAGTCTGAGTAAAGGCCTGGTAACATCCTTGCTCCAAGCAGACTGCCAACATCCAGCCCCACCACAGACCCGAGGGGATGCAAACACACAGGAGGCTTCTCCTCCCCGCATGGTGCAGCTCCCTGTGCTCCAAGACCCTGCAAACCCTTCCTTACAGCCAGGTCCTCCATGCTGGGAAAACCTTCCCCATTCCTCAGGAGGTTGAAATCCATATCCTACCACGTGCCCCACCACCCTGCCCGCTGCATTGCGCACCACAGCCAGCGAGCACCCTGCAACAGCAGCCTGGCTCTGTAATAAATGATTTCTCACCTGGGCCAGGCAGCAGACCTGGAAAAAAAAAATATTAGACAAATCATAGCTGCCATTCTCTAATCTTCCTGCTGGAAAGTCACCTCCATCATCCTAATTTATCAAAAGGCCAAGAAGCTGGTCAGATGCAAAGCCTTTCTCCTGTAACAACCCATATACGTAACTAGAAGCTGCTAGATTATAGCAGATGTGTTTCACTGCGGAGAGCTGGTATTTGTTTTCTCGGGACATAGCTTCGCATTTATTTAATTTCACAGCCAAAGGAATTCCTTGGTAATGCAAGTCCTCTCCTACTTCACTCAAAAAAACCTGATGTAAACATACAATGTAATCCTGACAATAAAGACAGAAGCCTTACTAGCGTACCTTACCCTGAGGCACTTCTATCAGGACCTCAAGTGGCTGAGAAGGCAACACAGAGGTGTTCAGCAGTGAAACCATTCCGAGGGCCTTCACTGCTAATGTCAACATAGAAGGCTAATGAAATAGGCTTAACGTCTTTCTCAAATCTGTGCTGGTAGAAACACTTCATGGTTAATGTTTTAAAGGCTTGGAGCTCAGCCACAGAGGCTCCAGGCATCCGACATCTCGTGATGTTAATAGGCTCCCGGCACTTTCCAGAGGGGCAGGAGGAGGAAGGGTAGCACCACGCTCCGCTCATCTCCTTTTACAGCATCAGGACGTACGCGACTGAAGGGTTTGCGCTGTTTGCAGTCATTCTCAAGGGCGCAGCGAGCAGACATGGCCTAATCGTGGTGCGTGTCTCTGGTCTGTGCTTGCAAGGACCAGCTCCACACTGCAGCTCGTGTGCTGCATGAAGGCTTGATCAGCCACCAAACAAAACAAACCCATAATGGACTATAAGATCAGAAGATGCTAATCCATTCTTCATGGTAACAAGGATAAGGCGAGTTGATTTTTTTTATTTTAATTTTATTTTTTAACACCTACAACATTGCCTTCCCAGTGTTTGCTTTTCAAAAACCAAGGTCAACAAGCCACGTTCATTCCCCTGCTCCTGTTTGGCACAGCTCCACTATCCGACAGCTTCTAATCCTGGCTGGCCAAAAGCAAAGCAACCACTCGCTCCCCATCACCCAGGTTTTTGGGAACATAAGGCATGGACAAGTTTCTACTCTTCAGAGTCTCAATCCTGCTCAATCCTACGAACTCACCCTGAAGTCAACTAAATCCATACGGCCTGATCACATCAAGGGATGAGTCAAGAAGTCAATCAGCTTCCAAAATCCTTTTTTAAAAACAAAATGAAGACAAGAAACAGATGCACAATGGATCTAAAGTACTCGTAGTGCCTCATAATGGAATAATTAGATTATTTCTTTTACGCTCAGTATTTTTTTTTTTTTTTTTTTTTTTTTTTTTTTTACACAATTGATCAACAGTTTGAGACCCCCTTTCTACCGGCGTAAGTGGGTAGGGGAGAGGATGAGGGAAGGCGGGATGCTGGGGATCAGCTCCTCCAGAGAGCAACCCATGCATGCAATAGCATCATAGAATCGTTTGGGTTGGAAAAGCCCTTTAAGACCATCAAGCCCAACCGTTCCCCTACCCCTGCCATCCCACCGCTAAACCCTGTCCCTAAGCACCTCGTCTGCCCAGCTTTTAAATCCCCTCAGGGGTGGGGACTTGACCCCTTCCCTGGGCAGCCCCTTCCAGAGCCTGACAGCCCTTTTGGGGAAGGGATTTTTCCTAATGTCCAAACCAATGCAACAGCGCTCAGCTCCTCCTCTTTTCCTCTTCCTCACTCTTGCACAAGCCTCGCAGTTGGTGCTCATGGGAGAACTACAGCTCTGTAAAGGGCTTGCAAGATTGTTCCAGTTTTACGCATTTCTAGCAAGTATTTTTGCCTCTCATGCAAAGTCTTATCTCCGCCAGCTCAGAGCACTGCAAGTTGCAATATAAAAATTTGCTTTTCCCTCCCCCCCCCAGCAAAGCAAAAATACTGCTGCTATTTTCCGCCGCTATTTTTTTTTTTATTTAAAAAGCCAGCTCCCTCAGCTTTAACTAGCTAATTTTCCTGCAGAAACAGTACATTTCTTTTATGTGTTAATTTTTCTTCCTCTATTTGCACTTCACAGCATGCAGTGACACGTCAGGCATCGAACAACAAGCCTCTTCCACTTTCTTCCCAGATGACAAATACTCCTGGTGCAGAAGACCCTAATGCATCTGTGAATTCAGCTGTATTTGTGCATTTTGCAGGAAGAGGCTTCTTCTAATGATGCAATTTTCACTAATATAATTCAATTCATCTTGCGTTAACCTTTTTCCTTTTTTCATACAGGATTAGCAGGGAAGCATCTTCCTTCGGAGTCTCGCAAAGAGCTTTTCATCCAAACCACGACCCGTGTTTTCCAGTAAGAGGCTGGCCAGCCAAGTTCTCACACGTTTTGTTTCACAAACTCAAGACGTGCCATTTGGAAAAAGGGGTGGGTTGGTTCCAAAACATCCACCTAGGAAGTCATTTGTTTTATCAAAGCCGTTCAAGCAAAACACATGGAAAATTCCCAGCTCACTGGAGGGTCGGTTCCTGCCAGCAACGCCACAAATATCCGAAGAGGGGCCCTGTTGGAATGGCACAGCCATTTGTGTACAAGAAAGCCACAAAAATTGCAAGTCAAGGTGAGGAGAGACGCCTGAAGCCTGGAAAGTGACAGCAAACATCTCGGAAACCGCTTTAACCCTGGCCCCTCTATAAACAATTCCCCCAAACGCAGGCATCACCCTGTTGTCAGACAAGGGCTCCAGATTTCTGTGCAGACTCAGCCCACTCAGCAAAAGATTTCAATTCACAAGTTCCTAAGAAATAACCCCATAATTAACCTCATCCCCCAAATCTCAGATCCACTTTCAAGATATGACATCTGCCCCCTCCTGTCGGTTCAGAAAAAAAAATAACGTCAGGAGCTTCAGTGCTGGGCTCTAACTGAAAAAAACACAACCAAAAAAAAAACACCAACCAAAAACAAAACAAGAAAAAAAACCCACACAAAAACCCGCCAACTCAGGCTTGCCTTTTTTTTCCCCTTCCCAAACTGTCTCCTTGTCTGAGCCTAAAATTCTCCAGCTCTGCATGCCCATCGAGCGATATCGAATACCGATGGGAACGCTGCGCACGACCCCTGTACAATCATTCCTCCCAAAGAAAATAATCTCACGCCATTAGAGCGAGCGGGTTGGACTCTGCGGGGCTTTTCCCCTTTTTATTTCCACCGCTCCCCCCAGGAAGGCTGTGCTGGGTCCTCGCAATCTCTCCCCAGTGCCGCCGCCGCCTCCTGCTCCAGCTCCCGGGCATCCCCCGTGGGGTTGCAGGAGGCTTTTTGCAACTGGAGTGTGAAGTCAACTTCGCTTCCCCATGCCACAGTTTGCTGAGCATTAACATTCGCCTTCGGTTGCTTCCCCTCTCCGCTGCCGACAACTGTTAATTTTGTCACATCAGCCACTTTGGTAGATTTAACTTTGCTCTCCTGCTCCAGCCGTTGTAGCTCGATAATAAATCAAGAGTCTGGAGGCTTCGCGTGGAACGCAAAGGCCTTTATGGTGCATGTGAAGATGGGAGTCTTTACATTTTTAAGTAGGACTTTGTCACATTCATGAGGGGTAATAAAAAAATTTACATTTTGACTTTCAGGAAGAAAATGTGGCGGCGGTGGAAAAATACCGTACTTGTAGCTTGCTCAGGACGCGTGACGTGCCTCGGAGCTCACGGAGAAGGTCATATTGGACTTCTGAGCCATCGTCTCAGCTCTGCCAGGCAAAAAACGGCTTGCAACTTCCCCCAAGGATGCTACAAGCAGAGCTTGCGGGCAGTGCCAGATTTAACTGGAAGATCTTCCTGCTCTGTCTCCTTTCGGAATTCACACATCCCCTGCACAGGGAGAACAAGCAGGACTCGGGCTCCAAGGCGAAGCTTTCACGCACACCCTGACCATCCAGCAGGTAAGCGCTGCATCCCATGGGATGCCACAAGCTTACAGGTATGCTTGCCATCAGGCACACACGAACGCCTCCTTCAGAGGAGGCAGGACAAAGCATCCCCGTACTGGCTCCAGCAGCACTGGGGCCCAAAGCTGGCATAGAATGTTTTGGGTGGGAAGGGACCCCCAGAGGTCACCCAGCCCAAGCCCCCTGCAGCAGCAGGGACACCTTCAACCACATCAGGTTGCTCACAGCCCCGGCCAACCTGCCCTCCAACTTCCCCAGGGGTGGGG
>NW_009258884.1:212818-213311 GCF_000687185.1 Egretta garzetta
GAGGCCCCCCCGAGGCAGAGCAGGGGGGCAAAACCCCCTCCCTCGCCGCTGGCCACGCTTCTCCTGAAGCAGCCCAGGGCAGGGTGGGGCCTTCTGGGCATATGCCTGCGCGTTCGCCACGAGGCAGCATTTCCTTTAAATTCGTCACAGGATCCATGTCGGAGAGTCCTGGCATCCCAAAGCGCACGTGGCTCCCTGCATTACGCTACAGCGGCCTCAGGGAGCGGGGCCCGTTCGCAGATGGCAGCGAAGCCCTCAAACGCGCCAGCGGCACGCGGAGGCGCAACCAGCACAGACGGACGGACAACTTCTACCCGTAATGGTTTGAGAGAGCTCCAGCGGAGGGAGGAAAATAACGCAGCAGAAGCCTCTCCCCGGTCACCAGCTCGTGTAAAATGGGGCAGCTGGTTCCTTGCTCCCGCTAAAAGGAGTCTAAATGTGTGTTCAGGCGCAGCGCGGCGAGTGAGCCGGGACTGGCTGCAGAAGCGCTCCC
>NW_009258884.1:213388-222200 GCF_000687185.1 Egretta garzetta
GAGGGCTGGCTGCCGCCGAGCGCGGCGCTGCCCCGGCGCGGTCGCCATGCCAGGAAGAGCCATCACGAGGCCCCAGATGGCCAGGTGGGGAGGGCAGGGGGGCTGGAGCAGACCGGGACACGTATTTACGGGTCTAAAAATCCGCTCTCTGCAGACAAGGCTGTTTGGGGAGGGTCTCCCATAAAAGGCAACCTGCCTTTCAGAAGCCGCAGCGGATGACCCAAACCCAACGTTTTCTGCAGATTATCTCTTCCTGTCGTTTCCCTTCTGGACCCGGCTTGCAGCCTCGCAAATGCCAAGGGTCCTTGCAGCGTGCACAGGCAATCTGTCCTTTAATGAACTCTGCCAGCTCAGGCTAAAGATGCAGAGCGTACCTTGGAGCAAGGCAGGGGACGGAGAGGCAGCCGCCTCCTCCTGCCCTGTGGATGATAGCCTCACATGCATATTATTTCCCACCATAATCCTACTGTTTTTAATTAGTGCACTGTAAAAGGAAGAAGCACCGCATCTCCAAGGGGAAAAGGAGGAGGGAAGAGGGGAGGGGAAAAAAAAAAAAAAAAAAAAAAGAAAAATCAGCGCAGAGGATTCTGTCCAACTTTTCCAAAAGCTTAATAGATTTTTAAATGGGGTTATTAACACCACCTATGAATTATTTTAGGGACCTAATTATAAAAACCAAAACCCAGTTAATTAGGTTTCCTGAACTTGCCTTGACACAGGTGAAACAAGATCTCTAAATGCCAGAGGATTGAAAAGCGAATCACTTCAAACAAAGAATCAATGAGTATTATTGCAGAACCAATTGAACAATTACTTCTTTAATTGTTGGCACCCTGCTACCTTCACTTAACAACAGGATGGATCAGCAGAGTTACTTAACCTCCCCCAGTAACTAAAAAGTGTACCGTTAAAGCCAAAACAGATTGCCGCGCTTCGGAGGAATTGCTGGAGGTGAATTAACTGCCCTCCGCGGAGCGCGTGGCCGGCACGTCGCCTCCCGGTACCCGGCCATGGGAGCCGCACGGCTCCTGCCTCACGGGACCCGCTCGCTCCTGAGAAGCCACGGGGTTTTTCTCCAAGCGGTGATCAGAGAGCTCACCCCGCACCACCCACACGACCGCGCTGACAAGGTGAGCGAATTTATTTCAGGAGCCGATGTGTCCCAGGGATGTGGGACTGGGGGTTCCTCTCCCTCTCAATTCAGAGGTGCAAGGGGATTTAGGCACATTGCTCCGGCACCCCTCCAAACAGCTTCGAAAATTCCAGCCTGGAGCCTTGCTTGGCCACTGCAGATCTGCCATCCCAAAAAGCAAGACAAACCAGCGATGGAGGCACGCGAGCCCGGCTGGGGGTTCCAGCCGCAGTGCCGACGGCAGAGCGCCGGGCTCCGTTACCGTGTGTCCTCCTCCCCGCTTGTAAGGCGCTTCCAAACCTTGCGCCGCCTGCAAATCCCACCACCAAGATGAAATGACTACGATAAAAAAAAAAAAAAAAATAAGGGAAGATGACAGAGCGCCCTCTGATGTTGTCAGAGAGGGGAGTGGGGAGATGCCAGCAGAGAAGGGGCATCGCAGCACCTCCGAGTGCTCTCGGGAAGGTGGTGGGTGATGGCAGAGCCTGGCGCAGGCTGCCAGCATCCCTCATCATCCTCAGGGCCACCGTGCCAGCCCCGCTGCCTCCCGCCCTGTACCGCACAGCGCTGCACCTCTCCCCACCGCAGCCAAGGACACGGTTTTGTCTGCGGACAGGCAGAATCGCAAGATTTTGCTACAAGCTCTGCTGAGGACTCTGCTGCTGGACAGGCTAACGCTCTAACGGGATTAGCTCTGCCTCTGTACCCGGCATGCATGCCAAGAGCAGAACCGAGCCTCTCACAGCCTGGTCAACAAAGCATTACAGAATCCCAGCATCCCAGCATGGCAGGGGTTGGAAGGGCCCTGGGGAGCTCACCCAGTGCCACCCCCCTGCCCAAGCAGGCTCACCCAGAGCAGGGGGCACAGGACAGCGCCCAGGCGGGGGTTGAAGATCGCCAGAGAAGGAGACTCCACAGCCCCCCTGGGCAGCCTGGGCCAGGGCTCGGGCACCCTCCAAGTCAACAAGTTCTTCCTCCCATTCAACTGGAACCTCTTCTGCTTCAGTTTGTGCCCATGGCCCCTCGTCCTGGCGCTGGGCACTGCTGGGAAGAGTCTGGCTCCGTCCCCGTGACCCCCACCCTTGAGATATTTGTAGGTGTTGATGAAGCATTCCCCGAGCCAGCACCGAAAACAAGCTACAGAGTGTAAAAACAAACAAACAAACATCATAACCACACAGGCAAGAGGGGTCCTGGAGAATCCTCCAGCTCCATGCAGGCAACTCCACATCATGCAGATCTCACCACGCGTTTCTTAAGTTCCCCTCCACGCGTATGTGCGTGACGTGGTGGGTTCGAGCTCCATGAAGGCCCTCGAACCTCCGTGTAAGCAAGTGGCCCACCAGTAACCTGGACGTGCAACACCTCTGCCCGCAGCCAGCCTGGGGACGGCTGCACCACACGGCTGGTAGCCAAGGGGTCGTGGTACCTCTGGGCTACAGCGCCCCGCGTCAGACCCTCCAGTCGTGGCAAATAACAGAAAAGTGCTATTGAACAAGCCAATAAAATGCTCAAAATATAGAGGCAATCTTTTCTGTTGGCAGCTATTGCTGGAAAGTAGGCTTGCAATTCGGGGAGTATAAACACAGCTTGAGGATGAAGGTAATAAGAACAGAATACGGTTTTCTTTAGGTTAAAAAACCCCATTTTAGTATGTGGGAGCTAGCATTTCTCTGCTGAAAACACACCGAGCAGACAGCGGGAAAGCAGCCTGCACGGGGCACTTGTTTAATACCACCAAGTTAATCAGAGCCTGGGAGATTGGGTGGCAAAACCTAGGACCTGCAGAGGCGAGCGTTGGAGATGATCGTTGCTCACAGACATCGCTTCAGGCAGGCGACGTTTTACCCTGACGTGGCACTTTCCACCTCAGACGACTTTCTGAAGTACATCATTTCGCAGGCGTGGAAGTGCCACCTCTCCCGTATATTAGCACATTACGCATCTCACCCCACGTGGCAAAAGGAGGCAACAGACACAATAACCCCTTGACAGTGGGAGAAAATAATACACAGCAAGTGCTATATAGTGTATAAAATAGAAATAAAGAGGGGAAGAGGGTATATTTCTATACCCACATATGCGTATGTACCCCCAAAAAAAGATTCAAGGCAAAACCCAAAGCAAGTAAAGCAGTCACTCAGGTGTCACCAACAGCTCATTTACAAACATCCTACTTGATGCCAAAGGAAAACCAAGCAGCTGGAAATCAGGATGCTTGGTCTGGCAGCACAGAAGCAACGGCCTGGTCCAAACCCCACTGCAGCAAGCGAGAATGGGCTGGCAACAGGCTCAAGGGCCCCAGCAGCAACATGAAGAAGTGGGTGCTGCGTATTTGAGATCCTCCTCCTCCTCCCTCGCCCTCAAGTACATCGCTGAAAGCCTTCAGCAACAACTCAGTACCGAGGTATTTTGATTTTTCTTTCCTAAGAGTTTATATGGAATAGCTCCTATTTCATCCTTTGAAATTTAAGGTCTAGTTTCTCTAAAAAGTCTACATTTTAAAATCTTGTAAGGTGACAGACATTCCAAGAATCACACTTCATATGTAGCGCTGATAGCCCGGATTTAGACCCGAAACACCATATTTGATCTTTAAAAGCAGAAGCAATTAAAAAGAAAAAAAAATCAGGACCTTTTTCCCCACATGTGCCATTTTCTTTATATGCTCACTGCAGGGGGGTTGGACTAGATGACCTCTAGGGGTCCCTTCCAACCCAAAACATTCTATGATTCTATGAAAAAAAACCCCAATTTTGACCGCCTTATTTAAAAGAACGTTTCAAGCAAGCTTCCCATCTTTAGCAGACCATTTGGTTTTACCAGCGTAAGAGCACAGTTCTTAACAGGAATCACCTATTTAATTTTGAGATTAACCTTTCCAGAATCAGGATTCGATACGGCAGCAAAGAACACCTGAAACCAAAGTGGCTGCTATAGGACACTCAAATGTACAAATTCCCCGCTTGTATTTTTAATTAAAATCCGGACTTCTCATTCTTGTTACCATTTCTTAACGGCATTTTTTTTTTGTTGTTTTTTTGAAGCACTTAATTTCTGCGCCCTTTGCTAAAGGGGACGCAGAGGGAAGCTGCGGGACGGCCCCGCCGCGGCGCCGCCGTGCGTTATTCCCCCAAACCGGACTGTCTGGCGGAGCCGGTCACCGCGGTGACGTCGCGCAGCCTGTTCGTATTGTTCAGCGCTGATGAAGAGTGGCAGTGGAAAGAGGAGCAGAGGTGGTTGGTATATGAGCTTATTTTCACCAGTGTTGGGCAAAAACAAAACCACCCTTCACCAGTGATGTTATTAAGCTCTTGTCAACCTACAAGCGCTTCCCAGCGAGCGCTGCTGCACCTTTGTGTACTTTAAGAAGGGGGGGAAATCATTCAAAACTGGCAGCCCAGCGCGACGGGCGCTGCACGTCCCCCGCCTTTCCATTCTTTACCATGCCAATTAATCTGAACCCGACTGTCACCTTGACACCCATCGGAGACGCTCAGATCCAGAAATAAACTGATCAAATATGCAATAAGCGGTCAAGCAGTGTCCCCCACAGGCAAAGAGAGACCGGACTCTCTGTTTATAAGCAAGGCTCGGCAGCCAAGATGCTCTCTCCTCTCTCAGACCCGAGAGCAAGGGGCTTCTCTTCACCTTCGCAACGTAGCAATAACCAAATTTAGCTTAAGAAAACACACTACATTAAGAGACCTAATGGAAGTATACTTGTCCATTTTTTAAATTAAATGATGTTCATTAAAGGAACATCACCTCCCCATAATTAATTTTGCTTTGAGAAGGAAAGGGAAAAGCTACAGACAATTAATGTACCATGCAAGCTCTAGTAGATGCTCCATATATTTTCTCCCTACGACCACCCCTCCTCCATAACAGCATCCCTGCTCATCTCCCTTCCCCTTCGGAATGCAAGGACTTGGATTTTGGCAGGGAAGCTGCACAATAACACAGAGCAACCTGCCCCCCCCCGTCCGCTTCCCCCAGCCTAACAGCATTTCAATAGGGTTCCACGTTCACGTATTGATACGGGCAATCATATTCTCCGCTCCCCAACTTCGAGATCCAAGAAAATGTGTCACTGTTGGAGACACCCGGACAATGAAATCAATGGGACGGTGACGAGTCTTTACCGAGTAACATTCCTCCTGCACCAAGATGAATGAAAGTATTTGGGCTGCAGCGGCGCGGAAGGCAGGGTGGTGGGGAAGAGGGCACATTTCGGTTTGGGGTTTTATACTGCTGCGTGCATTTTTCCTGAAGATTTAAGCCTGACAGAAAGAACAAGAGCACACGGCTGATGAGCCAAAAAAAAAGGGGAAAGTAATCACAAATAAAATAAGATTATTCTTCAGCTGTGAATCAGCGGATAGCACTTCCTACAGGCCAGCATGCAGACGACAGTGACACATGTAAGGTCGTGGAGTGATAAAATCAATAATTCCCCAAGCAGGGAAGAAGAGCCTAGTGGTTTCAGCAAATGACACAAATTAGCCCTCTCTCCACAGCTGCGCGCAGCTCTTTTGGAAGTCTTCAAGAATGAAACCCTCCTCGCCCCAGGAAGGTAACAGAATCCGTCCCCATGCCTCTCCGCCCCTCCGCTTCTAAAGACAGGGATAAGGATGCGACTTGGAGGTGTTTGCTTATTTTATCAAACGGCAAATTGATCGTAGCTGTTGGATAAAAGCACTGACATTTCCTAAACTGCGCAGAAGAATTTTGCTGACACAAGTCCAAATAACTCTAATTTGATTAAACCAAACTCCTCCGGAACAACCTACAGATTTGCCGTTACTTTTACTAACCCCAACTTTTACTGCCTCGTCTCCTAAGCATTCGCTAAAAAATACAGCCTGACTTGAGCGGGATTAAATCAAACCACCTTAAATTCCCCCACTTTTAGCTAAATTGGCATCCTGCTGTACGGAAGCTGGGACGGAGGCTGAGCCCTTGTCACACACCAGCAATGCCTTCCCCGTTGCCAAGCAGGGCACCGGGAGGAGGATTCCCTGCGGGTGAGCCGCAGGAAGCCACCCTACCCCTAACAGAGGTTAAGCTCTCGCGTGTGTGCGTTACCCACACTCGGAGTTAGTACCAAGCTGACATCTTTCACGTTGGTTTTTTTCCCCTTACATCACACCATGTTGCCAGCACGATAGCCCACAGCTTGACGGGAGGCTGGCTGGCCAGGGGACAGTTCTGTTCTGCCTCTCCTGCAGCAGCTCCTCCCGTCCCTCTGCTCTGTGTTGGGACGGACAGGAGGACAGGAGATCGCAGCAGTTAAAAAGCCGGCCTGGCGATAGGCAAGTGAATCCCACTCCCCGATCACAGCCCATGCAGAAATCCTCCCCTCGTTACCAAAGCATTTACAGAATTATCACCGAAACGCAGCGCTGGCCTAACTCCCTGCTCAAGTTCCCATCCTTGGCAGGCTTATGGGGGTGTCCAGGCTGTGCTGGAGAGAAGCATGAGAAAGAGGCAGTTTCACATCTTTTACCGGTTCTGCACAACTTAAACCGCTGTCCCAAGCACCGTGTCCAGGCAAGGCTGGAGCCCAGTGAGCTTGCCGGGCTCTTCCCCTCCCCACCAGCCTGCTAAAGCCAAGCCCTCCCCTCCCCACACAGCAACCCCCGCCTCCCAGAGAGCTGCGTTTTTGAAAAACTGTTTGTGTAATGTATGAAGACTAACTTGGATTCATGAATATTTGATTTAATATACATTTATTTCCCCTAAAGGAAGATACATTTTATTTAATACTGATTGCAGTTCTTATTACCTTCCTAAACCCAGCACACCACTCAGCATTCCAATTACGCCAGCACGCTATAGTTATGGCTGAGAAAGCACTTTCATTTTAAGCATCTGTCCGCAAAACAGTCCCTTTCGCTGAAGATGCTCAAGCTGCTTCTCAGCCCAGATAGAGCCAAGGCTTCAACCCAGTTGAATCCAAGCTTCCTATGCGTGTCCATTTAAACGCATGGTCGAGCACAGGTACCTGGCAACAGCATCTTACTAAAAAAATCAAATGAAAGAAAAATTAAAATCTCACTGCTTAGTTTACATTGTGATAACAGCTTGAAGTGATTTAAATCTGGGCCAACTTTAAATTGACCATGCAACGCATAATAAGGAAGGAAGGAAGGAATTCTTTCCAGTGAGGGTGGTGAAACCCTGGCAGGGGTTGCCCCGAGAGGGGGTGGAGGCCCCATCCCTGGGACCATTCCAGGCCAGGTTGGACAGGGCTGTGAGCAACCTGATGTGGTTCAAGGTGTCCCTGCTCCTGCAGGGGGGTTGGGCTGGGTGACCTCTAGGGGTCCCTTCCAACCCAAAACATTCTATGATTCTATATACAGCAATCCCTAGATCCCCCGTGGCTGCTCTGACACTTGTTGGGGGCCTTGAATGTGGAGCACATCCAGAAGAAACCAAAGTCCAACAGCTCGTCTGTTTCCCCCCCCACCCCCCAAAGCTTGCATTTGTGGAAGAAATCCCACCTCTCTCAGGAGATCAATTGCATTTATGGAGCAGAGTTACTGCTGAAGAAGAGGCAACGCTTCTCAAGTGACATTTTGCCTAGCGTCTTTATGTCCCTGGCTGGGATGCTAGGCATTCAGACTCCCACAGCAGCCCTCAAGGATCCCCTGGCTGATTTAGGACAGCTGTGGACTTCTTAAGAGAAAAATACTTCCCACCCGTTATCTTCATGACTGCAGTCAATCTCGGCAGCCAACGTTTGGAAGAGAGTTGGTTGGCTGCTTTTACAGCTTAAACGGTGCTAAAAAGAAATAGCATAGGTCATTCTCCTTCCTCTCACCCAAAGTGTTACAAAGCTCTTTGTAACGCGTCCACCAGCTTCAGTTCAGGCTTGCGAGAGTCCCCTCGCAGCCATTTCAGAGGTGAAAACCCAGCCGCTCTCAGACAGGATGAAACAACATTTAAGTGGAAGACTCAAAAATATTACTCACCCCAGTGAAGCGAATACATGGGCTTAGATGGGGGGTGGGAGGGAAGCAATTTGTGATTTTTAAATTCTGACCAGGACAAAGAGTAAAATACGAGCGACTGCGCCGGCGAAGTGTGCCGGGGAATCGTTTGAGGGCCACAAGTGGCAAGGAGCTCCCATTCTGCACGGCGCTGCCGCCTGGCAGGCAGGACGGGCCGAGATGAATAGGAATGCTGATTGCTTCTACCAAAGCTCAGGAAATGCTCTCCGATCTCATTGAAGTCTCCGGAATAGTATAATTGGTTCAATTGTCTAACTCAATCCATATCTGCAGCAATCTATTGTCCTTCGCCAGCCAGCTCTTGCTGCGTGTATTCTGCGGCGGCCCCCCTCTATACAAAGTGCCTATCCCGTATTATATTCAAGATTAGATAAGTGCTGTATTGCTTTGTGCTGTAATGTGTTACTGTTCCATGCTGGGACATAAAAAAAGAAAAATGCAAACAAACACTGACTGAGGGGGAAGAAAAGTGTGGGGAGGGGGGAAGCAGGCAGAGAAGCAATTTGGTTTGAGGCTTCGTTACTCTCTTTTAATAAATAGATTTTTCAAGAGGGTATGATCTGACTACTTGTTTCGATGCTGGAGGAGTTGGGATGTACAGGTGAAATGTGTGATGTGCGCCAAACCTGGTTGGAGAACTGAAGGGCATGGGAAGCTTGGCGGG
>NW_009258884.1:223477-223708 GCF_000687185.1 Egretta garzetta
GGGGAAGTCACCTGCAAAACACCATAGCAGACTCAGGCCAGGTTCGGGGTTCTGCTGTTCCTCCTGCTGTAGGAAACCAGCAGGAGAGGAAAAAGTCCTTGCCCTGAGGGGCTCGCAATTTAAACTACAGCAGGGCACACACCTAGCAAAGGCATTGCTAGGCGAGGATGGGGATGGAGGGATCAGCTGCCAAGCTGGGAGCAGCCAGCACTCACCCGGGCTAGCCCGACC
>NW_009258884.1:223845-232327 GCF_000687185.1 Egretta garzetta
CAGCCCCCAGCCAGCAGAACAGCACATATTTACCTAACAAAAACCCGCGGCACCGCACGCCTCCCGGCGCGAGCGCTGGCGACCAGCAGCGGGCAGATAAACCTCTCCTGTTCTGCAGCCGGCGCGCTGGACACCTCTTCCCGTAGGAATTGAAGCGTGCAGGCTGAGGTTGCGCTCAATAGACAAGCACGAGCCCTTTGCACTTTCCCAGCGCCTTTTATCCCAGCACTTCATAGCGCTTCAACAAACATAGATCAAACCTCCTCTGCCCCTCTCCTGGAGAGCCACAAATCTCTCCTTTTTACAGCTTGGAGGACCAAGCACAGAGGGATTTAAGGCTGAATCCCCGAGCGAGGGGGCTCATCTCCCCCCAGCCGGCCCCAGAGGCAAAGCCTCCCGCTGTCCCCTGGAGAAGGGGTGGCCCTGGCCCTTGGGGACAGCAGGGGCCAGAACCATGCCCAGGGTAAGGGCTCCCTCTCCCGTTACAGGCGGCTGCGACCTCAAAGGCCACGCAAAAATTCAAAGGTATCCATAGGGCACCGAGGAGGATCAGGGAAGCATTGCCGATGACTCTGTTCCAAGACTGGGGGATTCCCAAGTAGTTATTGACCAGAAAGTGTATAAGGAAGGAAGGAGATCCTCAAAATAATTATTTCCATGGGGCAGGATGCTCAGGGTGAAGTGTCAGTGAGCACAGGTTCATCTGGATTCCCAGGATCAGCAGCAGCACAAAGCTTTGGCTTGGCAAATCCTTCAGAGGGTTAATTTAGTATTTACTTGCAGCCTTTTTCCTGTTGTCATTGCTCCTTCGCGTTATGCACACACACACAAAAAAAAAATCATCACCTTTGCTTCCCCGAGATTTGTGCGGTACGTTACAGCCTGGCAGGGGGAGGAGGGAGGTGCGGGGTGAGACGAGCGTGCTCCTTCCTCCAGCCCTCCTGTTAATTTGGAGCTGTGGTCCCCAGCTCTAGCCCCGAACATGGGCATTTCCTGCCTCTTGGCTCTGCCTATCAAATCATTATTAATCTTCCTGGCCTGTGTATATTCATTAGATAAACACTGGAACCGTGGTGTTGTTTATTGTCTGCTCTGTACACATCATAACCCTGGGAAGACAAGATGAATTTGACAGCTAATGTAAAAATTACAGCAGGCAATATATCTTAGATTTGGGTGGAACACCAAGATGAGAGTTAATCAATAAAATCCTAACTTAGGTGTTGTATGAAATGGCACTTCATTCATTATTAGGAGTTGGTATAAAACATGATTTACTGGTTTGATATATTGGCCCTTCACCTTAGGGACCTATTTTCAAATCCAGTCCAATCCAAAGTGACTAAAGATCCCTCTAGCCCGAGGGCTTGGAAAGGATACCATTGCCAGACATTTATGTGAGCTTGCTTGTAATACATGGTTTGTAGGCAAAGGAATGGCATGTGGATGCGGGAAGGGTTAACCCCCAAACCAGCACAGCCACTGGAAAGTCAGCCGCTTCCCTTAAAAACCATGAAGTAAAAATAAACAGCTGGTGGGCATTCCTCACCTCATGGATTGTACCCAATCCCTTGACAGCCAGTGCTGTATCACAGCTCCTAGACTGCTTCCCACTTTCATTTTCTTTCCTCCCTGCCTTATAAAGCTCCAGGAAGAGCTACATGTTTGGCATTTTTTTTGTAGATCTCAACGTGAAAGGCGCCTTCTAGCCCCGAACAAGATGCATGTGTTATAAACCCATCGGGACAGGGCATCTTAGGCACTGCCCAGTCCAGATCATAGAATTATTTAGGTTGGAAAAGACCTCTAAGATCATCAAGTCCAACCGTTCCCCCAACCCTGCCATTCCACCCCCAAACCCTGTCCCTAAGCACCTCATCTATCCGTCTTTTAAATCCCCCCAGGGATGGGGGCTCGACCACTTCCCTGGGCAGCCCATTCCAGAGCCTGACAGCCCTTTGGGGGAAGAATTTTTTCCTAATGTCTAACCAGAGAGTCCCACCACTTCCCAAAGGGGACAGTCCCCAAGGAGCCAGATTTGCATTTAGACGATGTCTACCTGGCATTAAACTCCAACACAGGAGATAAGCTCCAGCACTGCACCATGTTCTCCTAAATGTCACAGATCTCTCAAGGAAAACCATAAAGAAAAAAAATAAAAATCACAAAAATCAGCTCTGCATTTATGAGACCTGAATCAGCTGTGTGGTGAGTTCCTGGTTAAAACACCTCCTTGCACTCTTCCTCTTCCACCCTAACAAAGGGCATTTTTACTAGCTAGGAAAAAAAAAAAAAAGGCCAATATTTGTAGTGTTTCATTTCTTCTGGGGAAAACAAATCATACAACCGGCCCTTTCCTCAGCACTTAGGTATTAAACTCCATTGAATTCTCTCTGACGCCACGTTAACACATTACCCTACGCTATAGCAGCCACCGAATCATTCACACTTGATTTTAAGATCTGTCCCACCTAAATAAGGCTTTGCTCCCACAAAGAACCAGTTTAACTATAATAGCCCAAGACCTCTTGTGGAGCTGCTCTGCCATGGAGCTCCTTCATCGCCGTTCCCCTGCCGCCCCAGGAAAGGCAGCGAGGAGATGCATACACGCTCCCAAAAGAGAACCCAAGCACCCCTGAAAATTAAGTGGGTTCCCCCCACCCCACCCCCAAATCCCTGCAGTTTTTGCATCAGGGTCTTGTACCACTATGCACAGCACAAACTCAATCCTTGTACTATATTGCAAGAAAAAAAAAACTTCAATAATTCATAGAGAAAACACACGGTAGCACAGCTCATCCTCCCCGCTCCAAAGGCACAGAAACCAGTGGTTTGCTCTCCTGCTGTCTTTTTACAATCAATTGCTCCATGAGACCTTGTACAAAAGACCTGGCTCAGGTGTCCTATGAATCCAGTAGCCATCACAGCCCAGTAAACCTGAATGAGAAGCGGAATGATTTAGATGCTAATGACTAATGGAGTGATATCTGTCTGTGCCATTGGCAGCCATGCAGGAATAGCAGCGAGCTTTCTCAGGTCTTGTCTGCGCAGGGAGAAGAGAAAGATCCCTTATCGCATTTTATAAGTTTGCATTTATAGGGCAAATAAAATAGAGCATTTTTTAAACCAGGAAGCATTGCAGAGAACAGATTTTTATTTTTTTTCTCTCCATATAAAAATCACAGATAGAATTTAACTTTAAACACTTTTCTGGCTAAGGGGGGAAAAAAAAAAAAATCAATTGAACTGATTACCTTGTTGAGTACCAGTGAAGATTTTAGTTGTCTTTGTAATTGCACTTTTTCCTTGCTGGCTTTTAAACATAAAAGGGAAGCGACTTTACTGCTGTAGTAAAACCACGGACCCCAGTCAAAATCAACAAAGCAGAGCAATAACCCCCTCTGTGCTGTTTCGGTTCCACAGGCACCTTTCCCAGTCTTTCTGCTCAAAAGATCAGTGGCAAATTTATCTCGTATGCTTTGACGACGCTTTTTTGATCTTTTATCCCCCAGCCCAAAACCCAACAGCGAATTCCGCCAAGCTCCTAGGAAGGTTTCAAGGACCTGATCCCCGTAAGCAGTAAAGCGGCTCCCAGGTATCAGGTTCCTAGCGACTACAGGCGAGGTGGATGGAAGACGACTTGCTGATGTTGAACAGTAACTCCTTGCGATTCAGCATCCCTTCATGTGCCAACGGTCGGCACCTTTCCATGTTTTTTTTTTTGTTTTCAGTGGCACGGCTCCAAGAGCTACCAGGACCTGCACTCAGACCGCTTGGGCACACCGAGTTGGCAAGGCAGAGGGGGTCTGCCATGTGAGCGGAAAGCTCTCGGACCTTTGAAACCCATGTCCCGATGGACTGCTATGGAGCTACTGATCTGCTAGAAGTACCAGCTAAAACTCTGCATAGCCCTATCAGATTAGGACAATACCAAAGTTTTTTATGTCAATACCAGTTCTGACGTTGGGACAGACAACTCTGGAGTCTGGGCAAGATCTGCCCTTGGTTGACTCCACGGACCACTGGTGTTAGCACCTCCAGCATCCTCCCCTGCTCTAACAGCGAGACAGAAACTGTTCAGGCCAAGCTGGACCGCTCCAGCCTCCCCTGCCTCTCCCTCCTCCCTGGTTCACCATACCGGCGTGCCTTCAATGCCAAAAGAATTTTCACACTGTCATCTGCTCGTGAATAAGATTCTGCACGTGTCTCTCCCGAGAGCTAGATACATTGCTCTCCACTCCTAACAGACATGGTTACAAGACCATCAGTTTAAGGGAACAAAAATAGATTTCCCAAACCAAACATCATAAACTCAGTGCTTCACCCCCTCCTCCTTTAAAGCCAGCACAAGCTGCAAATAGACAAGTGACACTTGTGAGGTTTCTGCAGCCCCGCTGGCTCTCCGGACAGGGAGCAGAGCCAGAGGGAGGCAAGGACTGGGGCTGGAGATGCCGCTGCCCTCCAAATCATCATCCAGGAGCTAAATAGACTTTCCTCAGACAGACAAATAGGCTGAAATAGCAAAGATCCTGCTATTCAATAACCACTCCTAGTCAGAATTTACTTTGCTTCTACTGTCCTGGATTCCCTAGACAGCTATTTCTGTATTTCCCCTGCCACCCTAAATCACCACCTCTCTTGCAACACTTTTATCGTGTCCCTGTTAGCAGGCACAGACCATCATTTATGTGCCAGACACACTGAGGATGGAACGAAGGGAATAACCCCCGACACGGGTTACGGGGCCGCCTCCAGCCCCAGCCCCCCCTGTAGCACCGTATTCCCACCGAGGGGGACAGGACTCCACAATCCCATCTCACTTGCTGTTAGACCTTGTGTCGTAAGACACACTTCCATTGCTAATGCTTTTTGGACTCCCACAATCAGCTCGGGCCCCTCTCTGGATACTTTCAAGAGGCAGCGGGGCAGGAATGGTGGAAGTCGTGCTTCATGCTCCTTAGGGCTCTGCATTTCCATCCATGTGGCTTTCTAGAGCCTTCCAGTTAAACCTGCCAAAAACAAGCCCAACTAAAACCCCACCGCAGTTAGGATCCCAGCTAGCGGGCCCTCCTCTAACAGCCCCCCCCAAATCTGCAGCGGTTGTCACTGAAATACCGTAGGCAATGAAGGGGAAACGCTGGAGAAGTGATGGAGATCACACAGTTTGAAAGATTTCAAAGCTTATCCTGGGACTGACAAGGAAGCATGGTAGACACTTGCTAAACTCCCAGTTTGCTCTCACTCCACAGAGCAGGGCTGTTGTGAAACCTCACCTGCAAAGTGCTTGGTGGGCAGCAGATCAAAGGTGCACCTACTAAACGGCTTCAGCGGTTTTGTCTGGGCAGGGACCAGCAGAGTCAACAGATTATTTTTTTTCTTAGTTCCTCGCTTCTCCACGGGCTGGTCCAAAGCACCTTCAATGTACTCAAAAGCCTCCACCCCCTCCTTTTCCACAGCTGTGGATCAGATCTCCTATTTGCCTTCCAAAGCGCCCCACGTAGCAGATCCGCCTGCCAGCATCCACAAGGGCTTGTAGGACACCAGATCTGCTGGAGTTGCTCCCTGGATGTCCATGCACCACCTCTACCGTGGTATTTTTATGGAGCAGACTCATTGAAAAATCATCCCTTTGTGGAACAGAATATACAAGGAACAGACAGGAACAAGTTTGGCTTTGCATCTGAGCTCGCCCTGGCGCTTTATTGTCTGCTTTCAGATGGGCAAGGGTAACGGCGTTACCCACGAAATCAGGCCTTGGGCCCTTAGCCAGCTTGCCCAGTTGGCTTCAGAAAGAAACCCAAAAGCATCAGCTTACTCATGCAAACGGGCCCAATGTTAACGCACAGTGAAGAAAGCAAGAGAAAGAACAAACCAACCCAATACTGCCAAGCCTTTATCAATTAGCTTATTGCACATAACCCCTTATTAATCTAACGCTCATTAAAAAAATAAGGGAATGAAAATACCTGGCAAACAACTGCCCTCAAAGATACATGCACACGCATCGAATAAATGAATTACCCTAAAACAAAGGAACTGAGATTCCAAAACTATTTTCAAAGAAAATTAACCTGGGGAAAAAAAAAAAAAGCATTTCTATTTTGCATGCCAAAATTACATCTGCTGTGCGGCGCTGTACACATGAACACACACAGCGGCACAGTAATTTGATAGCACGTTCAGGAGTGCTGAGAGTTGCTCTCCATTTGGAATAAGCCCCGTGTTCTGGCTCCAGCAAGTCAAACGCTGATTTTGTAGGAGGGAGAGACAGAACGGTACATACGCACGCGCACAAATTCTCCAGCATCTTCCGCACATGGGTTTAAACACGGAAAAAAAAAATCCAGCAGGGTTCCTAGCTTAGTGAAAGGAACAAAAGACCCAAATTCAAACTAAAATATTGAATTGGAATGTATTCCTACAAACGCTTAAAATAAAAATAATCATCCAACGCGCATTTAAAATGCCAGTTTTATTCACTTTGCGTTAGCAGCTCTCCAGTCAGACCCGGGCTTTGCAGGTGGGACTGATGCAAAAGCAGACATTAGGCAGGAATGGTTTCTAAGGAATATCTGGAAACATCAATGCCTTTAATGCCACGCAAGCCATTTACACATCGCCGCCTCGGCACCAGAATCCCACCACACGCGAGCCCTGCGCTCGCCGTCCTTACGCTGTCTGTTCCTGCCCTCATTCCAACTGAGGATTTAGCTCCTTGTTGTCAGAGGATGAATGTTTTTATTCTGTTTGCTCCCAGGCCAGTATCAAAAGCTCCCAGTACATGGGTTAACCAGATGATCCTTTAATACACAAAGGACCCCCAAACAGCTTAACCTTAACCCATCCGTAAAGATTCCACCCAGCCTGCTAATGCTGTCCTGAATCGTGTTCTCTATTATTACATCTGAAATCCGTTAAAATTTCACACAATTTCCTGCACAGCAGTGTATATAATAGTGCTGGGAGCCAATATGTTTCTATAATTGGGCCTGTAGTGGGGCAGAGTCCAAAGCAATTAATCCAGCCTCCTTCCTTGTTTGCGCCCATATAAAGCTGACAGGGTAGAGAGTAATTGGAAGTGAGCGGCCTCTATCCCCTACTTTAAATTAATATTTTCCTGTTCTGATTTAATTTCACCCGGTAACAGTGACACAAAGACACGCCATGTCAAGCACTAAGTAATCTGCAGCAGCTGCCTTAGGAGGAAACTTTTATTCATCAGTAATATACTGACCTGTATATCACTCCCCATACAGTACACAATATTCCTGTCAAACAGACAGCTGCATTTAACTCTGGATAATAAGCAGAGATGGGAGAAAAAAAACCCTATACGTAGCATATATATAGTCCTATAGATATATATGTGCGTGTGCATGGAAGATACAAAACAGACGCAGGAATTTAATTAATCATGAAAAATTCAGCTTTCCAAAAGGGGGGAAAAAAAAAAATTAAATGGCAAATATAAAAAACATGCTAATCAGCAGAGCCAAGAATCCATGCAAATGAAAAGCCAGAAGTAATGGCCAAAACAACCAGGCCATTAAATCAAATCACTGAGAAAATAATGGCTAAACTCTCTCTTACTTGTAACACTCAATTTATGTAGTCAATATGGCCCTGAATGAATGAGTGAAGGTACTAAGAGCACAAATCTAAATTCAATATACATATCTTAGAAAAATCCCCAGCGCACGCGCTCGCACGCTGACAAGCCATATAAAGCGGACATTGCTGTTGCCTGTGGTACGGAAGCAAAAAGAAAACCGGCTTCGTTCAAGGCGATTCCCTCTTTACATCAGCCAAAATATCTCAATATGCATAGATTATTGTAACCAGTCTGCAGCTGCCAAGGAATTTATGTGGCAAGCTGGGACCAGTCAGGACTTTGGAGGAAGAGGACCGAAACCCCTCTCCCCACATAGAATCGCTCTGGTTGGAAAAAGACCTTTAAGATCATCAAGTCCAACTGTTAACCTAACCCTGCCATCCCACCACTAAACCCTGTCCCTAAGCACCTCATCTCTCCTTCTTTTAAATACCTCCAGGGATGGGGACTCGACCACCTCCCTCCTGGGCAACCCATTCCATACACGCACTGCTCTTCCTTGAGCAAGCCTGCGGTCCCCTAGCTGTGAGCCACCCGAGGTCTAGGACATGGTTAAGCACACCTTCCAGTCTAGCAGAACATACTAAAGCTGTTTGCACTTGGTATATCCATATACAAGGGCTAAACAGAACGCAATGTATTTTTTTGTTACCTAGACAGACTGCTCAGACATGGGCCAGAAGCAGGACCTCACACCTGAAGCAGCATTGCTTGATGGAAACAAGGGGTTTATTTTCCAAATGAATAGGGCTGCTCGGTGTTACTCCTCAGATTTCCTTCCAAACTCATCGAGCAAAGTTTTCAGCGGGATTCAAAGGTAACAGCTTCTTTCTATCCAGTCCATGTTTAAACTGAGAGGCAGAGAAGAGC
>NW_009258884.1:232361-234785 GCF_000687185.1 Egretta garzetta
CAGCCGATTGCAGTTCCCCCAACCAAAGACCTCCTGGCCCAACGCGTAACAGCGTTCGCTGGCCACGCTCCACACGCTCAGCTCGGCGCTGGGGAATAGAAAGGAGCTCCAGAGGACCCATTTGTAGGATGAAAGATCCTGTGCCTTCACCCCACATGGATGAAAACACCCCAAATCGGGGATCATCATGGACAAATCGATGCTCAGTACGCAGCCAGGAGCGGCAACGTCCAAGTTTATCAGCAATACAGGAGGAGCTGCGTGAGGTTTGCTTACAGAAAAGCGTAGTCTCAGGAGACCGAGGGACATGGCAGCTTAGCCCTCTGTGGATCAGCAGCTTATTTCCAGTTGCTTAAATTTTCTCCTCCTCTCTTGTTCTTGATTCCATTGGATTTCCCTCCTGCTCACTAGTATTACACTTTCATTTACAGGCAATATGCTTAGGCCAGAGATGATCTAGCTAGAAATAGAGCTGACACAGGGCCTACCTCTAAGAAGTCCCCTGCCTTAGAGCCCAGCTAGGCTGCCAGATGATGCCACAGCAGCAGTTGTCCCCCCCTGAGACCCCAGCTGTCCCCCATCCGGGAGCGGAGGCCACCAGACATCGCTACCAAGCTACCATGGTATCATCGCTTGCTTACAGAAACAGTTCCCAGCCTTGCATGCAACTTTGCTTTCAGAGGCGCTCAAAGCCCCGGGATCAGCCACCTCCCCGAGAAACAGCATCGCTTCGCCTCAGCCACACCGATGAGAGGCAGGAGTCACAGCTTCAGCCCAGCTGTCACCAAGACCCCTAGAACCCCAAAACCATCGGCTTTGCAAAGTCCTGCAGAGCTTGAGTATTTGGCCCACAGCTGAGGACACCTGAAGTTCTTTGTACCCAAAAGGCTTGTGCCCATGCCAGCAGCGGTAAGGGGTTAATTTTGCAGGAGGAAGGAGGTTTGGTTCTGCACCTGGTGAGCTCTGTTACAGCCCATTTGCTATTTTTGCTCCTATCACCTGCCAAACCCATTTACACCACCCCAGATCTCTAAATCTGAGCTTGCTTTTGCACCCGAAAAAGCTTTTTCCAAGTAGCGCTTTAAACACAACACCACATCTCCCATCATGGTTCTGCAACACACGGAACTCCAGCAGAAGAGACCCCATGAAGAAGCAAGGTAGTGACTTAAGGGCAGGGTTGTTTTTTTTTTTCCTAAAGAAAATCGTAAGAGAACAAGCCGCAGTGGCATCGTTCAGCATCCTGCCTGCAGGAGCGGGCCAGGCTGGGTATTTCGGGGAAAGCTGCAACAGCATTTTAAGATACAGAGCCAAACTGCTGGAGCCAGGACAGAACCCCCCCGGTCCAGCAGGGCAAGCTGCAGCAGGGGGCTCCTTCTTATTTCAAAACCATGCAAAGACAACACCGGCAATATATCTCACTACATGTGGCTTGCCTCAAGGCTACACCAAAACCATCCCAGCCTTTTCTTCCTTACTTAACGTTGTTAAATTCTGCTGTCAAAAACCAGCAAATGGGAAGCAAACCGATCACACCAATTCTACTCATGATTTCCATTGATTTTAAGTCTGGACAGGGTTATTATGATCAGGCTACAAATTGTCTATTTATAGAAAGTTTAAAAAAACCCGCCAAGTTAGCTGTTCTTGCCCCAAACTGACGGGCAGCGCCAGAGCCAGCTGCTGCCCTTCGCTCCCGAGGTGGCTGCCGTTAGTGGCAGAACAAATGATCCCTTTGTGCAGTTTTGCATAAATGTTTGTCAAGTGTCCTGGGCTCCTCTCACAACCTCGGCTATTAAGAAACAGAAGTAAAATTCCCTAGAGCAGAAGTGGGGGCGGAGGGGGGAGTTATCCACTTAGGGTAAAATCCTCATCAATATATTTTTGCCTCCTGAGAGTCCGTATGCAAACAGGAGAATAAAGTCAGTGGTGCCCACGCAGAGGGTGGTGGCAGGAGAACAGGCAGGCGCTGGGAGGACTCCAGCAGCTCTGCGGTGGCACGAAACCTTCTCTGGCTGGCAAAAAATGCTGGGGCCAGCATTAAAAAAAAAAAAAAAAACAAACACCAAAAAAAAACCCAACAAACCCTCAAAAGCTTTTGAGCATCAGCCTTGCAGCCAAGCACACCCAGCACACTTCGATTTTGATGTACAGTTTGAAACAAATCAATAGCAGTATAATAATACTCAGCACGCTGTGTAATTTTTATATCATTAGTTTTCATTTTCCGCTCCCCATGCATCAAAAAACTTACAACGGGCTCGTAAAGTTTATTTAGTATTCCATGAATTCCTAATCAGTTTCATTTCATAATGATTCAGAGCGGCCGTTGCCAGGGCCCCGGTGTCAAAAAATCGATAAAACCAACACACTTTTCCTGATGGCGGCTGCGAAAGGATCTATTGTAGGGGAATTATGATTTGT
>NW_009258884.1:234883-245594 GCF_000687185.1 Egretta garzetta
TCCCCGCAGCCCTATACAGAAGGACAGAACGCCACGGCACTGCCCCAAAGACACCCACACCCCCCCGGCTCCCCTTGTCCCCAGGCTCTCGTGACAATCTACGCGGCTCCGGCTCCAAATGAGTGCAGGGACGGTTCGATTTTCAGCTACGTGCAGAAGGTGCCCATTTATCTTGGGGCACCCATTCTGTCAAGCCTGCCCGGGGTAGGGAGGGGAGCGTGCGAGCGGCGCCGGGAGAGAGCCGGGGCGGCGCTGAGCGTATGCAGACTTGGGCCAGAACAGGGCAAAACGAGCCTGTGCAGGGAGATAAGGATCGGCGGCACTGAGGTACTCTGAAAGTTAAAGACTTTTAAGGAAAAACCCTTTTCTGAAGGCTAAGAACCCAAAACCAGAGGGATGCAGTTACCCTCTGTCATAGTGCACAACGTCCTTAAAATACAGATATTCCGGGTTAGGAGGGTGGAGGATGGTTATAACTGGTAATCTGGGAGTTCCTCATATACCATAAGGAAGCAGTAATGTGCAGAGAGCGCGCTGCGTTCTGCTTCATTTAATATGTTAATCAGGTTGGTGGTTCTCCGCCAGGGAAAGGGAAGGCCAGAAAAAAAGAGTATTTGAAAACAGAAAGAGCAGGTACAGCGGCTGCTGAAGTCCTGTTTACGGAAAGGATGAACGGCATCATTTAAACATCTAAATGAATTTATTGAGATGCCTTTACTGCTCCTCCTTCATTTCAATAGCGGATTGTCCATGGCAGCCCTGCTCCATCCGGATGGGGGCCCTGCTCCCTCCTGGCTTCGCCCCCCTCCCGCTGCTCCAGAAGGAGAAGGAGCTGCTGTTGCTCTTCTAGGCAGAGTCCTTCGGCCTCAAAGCCACAGCCACCTTTGCGTCCCGATTTTATCGCATTTATTCAGATGTACAGCAGCATGTATGATTTACACCTCGCTTTAACCTTTTCCTGAGCCCCAGCAGAAGCTGCAAGAAGGAAGAGGTGGTTTGAGTCACCGCGAACCAACACGGAGCACCAGAACCTCACAGCGCAGCCCGCTCCATTACGCCAGTTGATAAAGGGAATTAGTCTGGGTTTTTCCTATAGCAGAAAGAGCCTGCTTTATTACATACGTTAGGCAAGAGAAGGAAGAAAAGGGGGAGAAATATCAAAATAACATCCCTTTTAGTTGAGTTGCTGATCAGAAATAAGCAGGTTCACATCCAGCGCACGGTTGCTCTCGCCCTGAGCGGCAGACATGCGATCACTCGGACTTTTAAGCCTCTAAATCATCACCTAAGAAATGCTCGACTTTGGGGGAAGGGGTGCATGTAACCTTCTTCGAGGACGGTTCATGCAAAGCATCACCTTCCTTCCCTCCCTCTGACAAGCTGGAATATTGCTTGGAAAACACTGCAAAAAAAATTCTGCCCAGAGCATGGCAGCCACACGCAGCCACCGTTCCCGCTCAACTGTTTTACGGCAGTCATGCTTGCAGAAAAAGGGTGGGTTATTTCCCCCCACCAGTTCTGCACACAGAATTTCCCACAGGCAGCGGGAGAAGCTTGTGAGCAACCTGTCCATCCCCTGGGCACTGGGGTCCCTCCCTGCCCAAGCTCCTGGGCTGCTCCTTGCAGCGGGAAAGCAGATTATCCAGGTACAAACAGTCCCTAAAACTTGGCTACTTAGCAGGAACTTCTCCATATAAATGCTATTTCATCTACCTGACATTTAACAGGAACGCTAAAACATTCCACCTAAGTAGCACCTGACAGACTATTACTCCACGACTGGCATATTTTCCCTTTCTAAGTCAGCAAAAGGACCAGGACATCACAGCACTGTATTAATGTCAGCACAAATTTGCCCGTACCAGTGATAAAAATGGTATTTTGGACACTCTGTACATTATAACAGGCCAAATTCTGGCCCGGTGCATCAGAAGCCAAGGTATTAATGGGACAGACTGGGGGAGAACAGAGCTAAGGCACATGCTCAGCCCTGTGCTTCCCGTGAAAATCTGTGAAAGTTAAAAGAATGAACAAACTGATGGTTTAAAGTGAGCATGTAAACATTAGAAATTGTGCCTCCCAGTTTTTCATCATCCTATATTTAGCTGGATCATGATCGTAGAATTTTGTTCTGTTAAAATACAGACCTGGAATTTTCTTTTAAAAAATAAAGCTGAGATTCACACCCAGCTTGCTCATTGCCTAGCTCCAGCAATCGGAGCTCAACACTGCTTGGTCCTTCTATAAATACCTGTAGTTAGAAGGTTGAAAATTAAATATTCAGCACCAGCTCTTCAGCAAGTCTCTAGTAAACAAAAGGGAAGTTTAAGTTGGAATTATGCCACTTGGTTAATAACAAGCAGTTATGATGAGATGATTCAATAGCTTGGGTGAAATGAAGGTCCCAGTGATAGTATTTCATCCATTTATTTACACACGCCATGTTCACACACACACAGAGTCACGCTGTTTGCCGATTAGCTCGGAGAAGCAAAGGTTGAGATCCAAGCTTCTCTTGGTCTCCCTCCTCCGGTATAAACACAGTCTTCATCAATTCGGAGTACGCCAGCTAAGAAAGCACTCCGAGACAGCCAGGGGTGCCGGTGTTCTTATTTGGGGAGGAATTCTACAAGAAACATCACTGGGACACAGCATCCTCTTTAACAGAAACACACAAGAAATCATGATACATTTTTAGTACTTTCCTTAGTCTTTGGCAGAACAGTTGACAGACGCTTGCTACCAGCATGAAGCGGAGTCTAACAGAAGTAATTAGCCACCAGCTTGTAAAATCTGGATTCTCTTTTTGAAGCGAGACAACAGATTTATTTATTTTTAAGTTCAGCTGATGAATCACGATGCTTTAGGGAAACACAAGTGGCACAGGAGGTTTTGTACAGCCAAGAGCAAGTTCCACTACCGTTTCTCTCCAGCTGCATTCAGATTACACAAGTGAAATCCAAAGGGAAGAGGAGATCTGGTGCAAAGTTTAGAGATGAGAAGGAGCAAGATGTCACCTGCACTCAGCAGGCAGAAAAAGGTACTTCAGTGGAGAAAGATGCATGAAATGGCTGTAGCGAGGTGGGGGTCGGCCTCTTCTCCCTGGTAACGGACGATAGGAAATGGTCTGAGGTTGCGCCAAGGCAGGTTTAGGTTGGACATTAGGAAAAATTTCTGCACAGAAAGGCTCTGGAATGGGCTGCCCAGGGAGGGGTTCAAGTCCCCATCCTTGGAGATATTTAAAAGAAAGGCAGATGAGGTGCTTAGGGACATGGTTTAGTGGTGGGATGGCAGGGTTAGGGGAACAGTTGGGCTTGGGGATCTTAAAGGGCTTTTTCAACCTAAACAATTCTATGATTCTATGGTGAAAGTGTTGTCTGAAAAGCGGCTTCGTGGCCCGGTGTGCAGTAAGTCAATGTCACACAGTGGAGCCAGGATCAGACTCTTGCATTTCACCAGAAGAGCCACTTTGCAACTACCTACTCCTCCCCTGTTCCATTCCCGGTTGACTCACGCCTGCCTCCAAGATGTCGAGCGGTAACTTGCTCGGCAAGGAGCCCTACAAAAGCCACAGGTCCTTAATAACTGATGCAAAAGAAGGTATAGACCTACTGTTATCACCTTTGAATTTAGCCTAGGAATTACTGGATAGAGTCATTAAGACCTGCAATCTTATTTACAAGACATTTTTTAGAAAGACAAAAAGACCTGCACGGACAACATAATTACATTTTGGTTAGCATAAGTTAGCAATTTCAGTACAGCCACATTAAAAAGAAAATAGGGTTTTCTTCCCCTCAAAAAAGTAGACGCTGCTTGGAACTGCACTTTTATTATGGGGGGGGAAACCAGCTAAAATATTGAGATTTAAGGGGAAAAAAATAATCATGGGTTTATGTTCACAGGTTCCTGTGAATATTTTCAGCATATTTCACCATATCATTGCACGGTGGGCTCTGTTCCTGCTGCCAGAATGGATGTTCCATCATTTCTATAGTGGGCCTGTGTGACATTCATTAAGTGCAGCTACAAAGGGAGAGGGTTAAACAGCGCGGCCTCTTTTCTCTGATTTGGTCATACATCAGCAAGCGCTCCAGGTTAAATGCCCAGAATACCGCAGCAGATGGATAGGGAGAAGGAGAGCGGCAGATACTTCACCCCACACTACTTAACCCAGGGAAATGAGTCTCGGAGTCGGTGTCATGGTAAAATATGGAAGCTCACTCAGATAATGTGCAGTTGAAAATTTTTTTCCCAAGCCTTTACAACTGACTGCACGTTAAGATACCACATACCCCTTCTGCAAACTGCCAGCTCACTCTGGCAATAGTAGCTATTTTTGTGTGCAATTTATCTTTATTGACCATCAAATAAGAATTTTAACCCGTAGTGCAATCAGTGATACGAGCCCAAAGCATTTCTTCGCCTCTCATTTCACCCCAAGAGAAACCGCGCACTGGGAAGTTTATTTTTCCTTCCCCAAAGTCCTTATGAAATAGCTAAGACTGGACACTTACTGCTTTATAGATACCACCCTGATGTGCTCGATCAGGGTCTGGAAGGACAGGTCCCACGCTCACCTCTGTTTCAGGAGTACTCTGGGAGCTCCGGGTCTCCCAGTGCCAGGTGCTGCACAGAGTGGGGTACCTGCCCTGCCCCCCTAAAAGCTGCACATCTCATCCGAGATTCCCCTGCACGCTACTGTCTCCTATTTCCCACTGCTGTACTTGCAGGTGTTGATTTTTATTTCAAAGGCTATTGCAATTCTCAGTCATTTGATGGCTAAAGGCAACGCACATTTTCGATTGCGCAGTGTTCCAGTATTCTGGATGAGCCTGGCTCCACAGCTGTGTTTCTAACCAGTTCTGTAAGAACCCAATGCCAGCACCTTTTGGGAAATGCACACAATGTTTAAAGTCCCATCACCGAAGTGGTGCCATTGTGGCATTTTCAGAATGCATTTGCAAGGCGGACAGCCAACAGAAAGAGGACAGCCCTACAGATCAGGGTCCCAAAGACAGACATCACTTGAAACACGCGCTCACCTGATACTCAGCATGTACACACCTGAGAATCACCATCAAATAAGCCGCTCTCAAGACTATCCCCAGGTAAGTGGAGATGTGCTTACGGAAGAGAGCCTTATTTTGGAGGCTATGAGACTAAGAAACAGAGATCAGAGCCGTGTTCTTATGCAGCTTACAGACAGCTAAAGAGCTGGCATGGCGTGTACGCCATAGGGAGTCAGCCCTTGCATTTTATTCAGTAACAACCAATGTGGCTTCGTTCTTCCATAAAGCTAAGTTTTGCTAGCCTAGTTGGCATATAGAAATGAGGAATAGGGTAAGAATGAAGACACATTGCCAAGACAGCAAGAACAAAGCATTTGGTACTGTCTGCTTTAGTTTATTCTAACGCCCAACAAGGAAAAAAAAAGTAAAAACTGGAATCCAGCTAATCAATGCAAATGAAGACAGAGTTAACACATACAAGTATTTGGTGCGTGAGCATACATGCACACATGACCATAAGGCTACAGCAATAATTTACATTCTGACATGGAGAAATAACTAGCAAGGTGTAACCAGAGTCCTCCTTTTCCTTTAATAATCATAATGGAAAATCCAGAGCCCTGCAACATCTATTGTGTTTTTTAATATCTCAGAAATAATTGCTAATCAAAGCTTCATGCGGCGGGGCCAGTAGGAAGTGGATACATGTCCTCAACACAAAATTTTCATGTGAGCTGAAGGAGTGGGAAGATGCAGGGACACCTAATTTCCACCTTGCGATCCAACTCCATCTGATGAAAAAGATTGCCCAGCAGTCAAAAATCAAAGTCACACTGTCCTGGTGAGAGCCGGAACAGTGACAGGTCCTAGCATGCCGGGAGAGCAGGCATGCAAGCAAGTGAAAATTTGGTCTCCACTAGGTGTGGAAAGTCAATGTTATTTGTTTTTAAAGTTATTTTAGCAAACATGTAGTTTTTGTTCTCTTATCAAGATGGATTCAATACACAGGGGTTCCACTATCTTATTAACCTTACCAAGCCTTTTCCATTATATTTTTAAAAAAATTATTACTGTTCATTAGCGCCATCTCCGTCACAAGAAATTCAGTTGGTTTTCATGAACCTGCGGTGGTTACAGCACTTGGTGATTTGTTCCCTTCCGGCGGATGAAAGGGAAAGCTACACAGAAAGAAAACAGTTTAGTGGCAAGTCCTTATCACAGAAATATTTAGCATCTAAAAGAATTTTTAAAGCTGAGTAATGCAATACACAATTAACAGCTTGCCTTGCTAATTAGGTAACTCCTTGCTAATGAGGTAGCAATGAGCTGAGCAGCAGTCACATAGTAGGAAGACAAGGTCTTCCCAGCAGTTTGCTGCTTCTGTCAAAACAACCAGTAACACTTTGCCTTCCCAACCAGCTTCCCCCCTCCCCGAAGACGCCGCTCGGGAAGTGCTGAACACAACACTAACAGAGAGCGGCTGTTGCGCTCCCTGCCCCACGTCTTGCTTCGTGGCATCCCAGGAACGCCGGGTAGTGTGACTTCTCAGCCCCGGGGCGGCTCCCAAATCCAAATAAGCCTCATAGACCAAGACAGACCTCACTGGCATCCCTAGCCTCACTGGCACAAGCCTGCCTGCAGACACTGGGACCAGTGTTAGAACAAAGTTCAGACAGAAGCACTGCTGTAACCCAGCCCTTTGCTTGTCCCGCAAGGGCATCTCCCAGCCAGGTTTTCTACCAAGGGGAAGATTCAAGCCATACATTTAAGCGCCACCATGTACTTGCTGGACAATATGCAAGATGACGACACGACTGGCAAACCAGTGTAATGGGAAAGGTGACATTTGGAGAAGAGAAAGTTCAAGCGCACACAGACCACATCTGGTCGCTCTCATGCTGGGGTTCAGTCATCAGAAGCTGCTTCCTTGCTCCTGATCCATCTCCCCAGCACAGACAGGGGCATGGAGCCTCCCACGGGGACAAACAAGCTGCCCAGAAATCCTCTCCCACCTCCATTCAATCCCTGGGGATTATTACTCATTAATTATACTGCAACAACACAGAAGCTCTGATGTGCAAAGGGGCACTCCAGGGAAAAAAAAAAAAAACCAAAACACGTGTGTTTCCCCCCCAAACTGAGAACATCAATATAAAGACTAGAAGAGAAGGCTCCAAAGATCAACCTTTCCCATGCCCTTGTCCAAATGCCTCTCCACCTTCTTGAAAGATTTCTTCACTTCTCACACCCAGTCTCCCTATCACAACGATTTTAACCTTCCCACCGTCCAGCCCGCTGTCACGTTTGAGTGAGCCATTAATACATGGAGCATGAACTACATCTGCTCTGCTTGGAGGAGCAGTTTCAGAGAACAGGAACAATTCTCATCACTGCTTAAAAGCATCTTCCGCTCAGAAGAGCTGATTTCAAGCCAATATTCAGTGTCTCAGAAATAATTGTGTTAAAAAAAAAAAAAAAAGACATTTGATGGTGACAGTTGGTTGTTTCTTAATGAAACAGATTTGGAAAATTCAGATAAGCTTAATTTAAGCCTGCTCTTTAAAATAAAGAAACAAAAACAGATACATGCAAGCCTGAACAGCAAGGGTGCAAGGGCAAAGCAGCCAGAGATGACCACTCAAGCTACAAGAGCGAGCAAGGTTCCTTGCCGCCACTGACAGGCGCAATTTTAACAAGCTTTGTAGCATTCAACTCTCATACATACGTTTTCCTGCCAAGGCTGTAAATCTTATATTGCTATTTAAGCTGGGGGTAATTCCCGGGCTGAAGCGATCTTGAAAAAAACCCATGCTCTAAGATGGAAATGCTGGCACAACTTCTCTTTGCAAAAGGTGCTGCTAACAATAAAATTAAAGCGAGCAAGGGCTGGAGCTGGACCATTTGTGCCTTCTACTGCCAATACCATGTTTGTGTCAGGGTAACTTATTTCCATGGAGCACCCAATACAGAATCAATAAAATCAACCTTCAGTGGGGTTGAACTTTGCATTGTGTAACGACAATAGCTCAAATTGAATTTTAATTCTTTTAATTATAATGGCGCTCAGAGGCCACATCACAAGAGGATTTTGTTCATCAAGGAAAAGGAAGCCACAACAGCAGCTGGCAAAAGATGTCAACATTAGATATTTGCACAAGTGTAGAGAGGTATTCCGGGCTTTATCCTTGATGGAGTAGCCAAAACCCAACTGTCTCTCAGATAAAGGCAAGGCTGCACTTTCTTTTCCAGGGGTTCTTTAAAATTAATAGCCGCTTTCTATAAAGAAAAAAGATAAACCCTTAAACTCCATTTATACCATCCTTAAAAAAAAAAAGGGAGGGAAGGAACAGAAAGGTTAGGGGATTAAACTTTGCAGATGCTTTGCACAGCCCAGCTAAAGCTCTGGGAAGACCATCTCAACCTTTGATCCCTTTGGGGAAAGAAGCAGTTATTTGAGCAGGCTTTTTTGGAACACATGCTGGGGACATCTGTGTCAGCAGACCCTAATCAAGGCAGACCCATAGCGCTGGACCAATTTGTGTTCCAGGATTCAGACAAGAATATGAAATTCCTGATGGGATAACTAGCTACCTGTAGGGGCATGGATGAGTTTCCTGGATAGATTGTGAATGAGTGACAGTTTAATCCGGGTTTTTTCCATGTCTGTTTTTTAGGGGTTTTTTCCTTTTTTAAATCTAGGAGTCTTTTAAAGAGATAGATGCTCAGAGCATTACCCAGAAGTTTGCCAGCTTCAGGAAGAAAATAAATTACTCTTTGGTTCTTTGTAGTTCCACCTCCCCCCATTCCCAATTTGAAGTAACATGAGTCAAAATAAATTCTTTGGAATTTTCACAGGATTTTGCATCCAAGGAAGACTGATGCAGAGAACCCCATAATTTAGTTTGCACATAATCCAAACTAGAAATCTGAGGGGGAAAAAAGAAGCCTCCACACACTCCTCCCCTTGAACTTCTTGAAGCCCTCAAGGCCTTCTGAAATCTGGTAACTGAAGCAACGCTGGACATGAGTTTGCTGGACATCATCTCTGGCGCTGTAGACCTCTAGCATGATCCCAAACTCTCAAAATCCCAGATTACAAGATACAGCAAGGTTTTAGGGCCTGAGCAAGGCACTCAGTCTTTCAAAGTGGCACAAATTATGAGCAAAACCATCAAAGTAAATGGACAAAGCAACTAATCCATGCACCAACCAGCTGGTCTCAAGCACGGATCACCTTGACTAGTACAAACTATCTCACCCTAACCTGCCCACAGCCCAGATTTGTTCTTATTTCAGCACACGTGGCCAAAATCCCCAGCAGGAGCAAAGCCTCTAGGACAAGGATTTGCAGCTCATTTCAGCATTTGACAGTCACAAGAACGGGAACATCTATTCCTCTGTCTTTGCCCCTTTCGTTGTGCATTTTGTGAAAATCTCACTGAGAACCTTTCTCTCTTGCCCCAATCCACTTGAAACTGTCTGGAGTAAAATTCACCATTCCCAAGACAGCCATAAGTAGCAGGCAAACCAAGTAGAAAGCAACTCAGGCCGGTTGGGAGACAGCGGCATGAGGAGGAGACCTGGTGGCAGACAAAACAGGAGCAGCTCCTGGGGGCTGACTGCAAGGCACAGCCCAAATCCAGACTCAAACTAGAACGTGAAATCAGAAAGCATCAGTAAATCAGCAGAAGCCCCATGGACTGCGCCCACTCAACCCTGCACTGCAATGAGATCTTTTCTACCAGGCCACAGAATGGTTGAATAATTTATCTGAGAGCAGAGCCCCATTAGCAAGACGTATTATACCTTTGCACACACAAGTGGTCCAACACAAGGTCAGAAATGGGAAAGCAGAACGTGGGGGGGGAAAAACACCCCCCCAAAAAAATAAAAAAAAAAAAAAAAAAAGCCCCACAGATGACCACAGCACATCCTTAAGAAAAGCGAACAGCACAATTATAAACTGTCGCTTTCTTTTCCAGTCTCCTAATACGTTTTCAAATGCTCCCGTTACAGATTCCACCTTTAAGTCCTCTTTGTAAAGGATGTGTTTGAGACAGATGGAAGCGGGTCTCTGTCCTGACACAGATGCAGGGCTATACGTTTGCAGTGGAGGAGATGGGAGATAATTATTTAGGAGGCTTTTGTGGCTTATTTCAGCATCTGGTATTCTACCAGGGTGCCCTCTGAAGAGTGAAAGGGACAGGAAAGAGCTAGAGAAATGCTGAGCTTGTTTTTCACTTAGTAAAGGTTTTTAATCTTGAAAGAAGGATTTGGAATTTACGCAGGAGGAGACATTGATTGAGAAATAACGATGCATCTCCCGGTGTTCACCATTCTCCCTTTGTTTGCTCAGATCCATGTTTCAGGTTGTAGGGCATCTTATCTGCTGTTCTCTTAATTGCATTGGTTATGTTGGGCGCCGGTGGGCAGTTGCTCGTAACAAATCCATCTTGCTGAGATACTGACTATGATGGCTTCTGCGTTCAGGGCTGAGCATGCAGCTTCACGCGGGTTGCTGCCTGGGTGTGCCTGTGGTTGGGCATCTGCACGTAATTGCATGATTGAACATCTCCATGGCCTCCCAGTCTGTCCGCAGCCTCTCCGTCCCAGTTCGCCTGTCGTGCCCGGTGGGAACGCCCAGCACTCTCCTGCCCGGACTGCAGATTCCCGAGCCAGGGATCCCGAAGCAGGCAGGG
>NW_009258884.1:245832-253938 GCF_000687185.1 Egretta garzetta
AACGGGGGGGGGGAAAAACAGCCCCCCAAAAAAGTAAAAAAAAAAAAAAAAAAGCCCCACAGATGACCACAGCACATCCTTGGTTTTCTTGTCCCTTAGTCTCCAAATTACCCACACAGCAAAAAATGGGACAGGGAAGCCCAGCTGTTTCAACAGCACAGACTTAACATGGGCGTTTGGCACGAGGATAAATTTTGCCCTGAATTAACAAGAGCAATAGTAAGTGGAGTCTTTGAGAGGCACTGTCAATATTTGCTCCGCTTGTCATTGACAGAAAGCACAAATCCCACAGCCTGGGTTTCGGTCATTTCAAACGCGCTCACCTAGAAGCACTAAAGCAGGCTCTGCTCAGGGTGCTCCCCTGGAGGGGAGCTGGAGCCCCTCTGCTGTGAGGCCAGGCTGGGAGAGTTGGGGGTGTTCAGCCTGGAGAAGAGAAGGCTGCGGGCAGAGCTGAGTGCGGCCGCTCAGGGCTTCAAGGGGGCCCAGAGGAAAGGGGGGGACAAGCTTTTTAGCAGGGCCAGCTGGGACAGGACAAGGGGGGATGGCTTTAAACTGAAGCAGGGGAAGTTTAGACTGGATCTAAGGAAGAAATGCTTTGCAGTGAGGGTGGTGAAACCCTGGCAGGGGTTGCCCCGAGAGGGGGTGGAGGCCCCATCCCTGGGACCATTCCAGGCCAGGTTGGATGGGGCTGTGAGCAACCTGATGTGGTTCAAGGTGTCCCTGCTCCTGCAGGGGGGTTGGGCTGGGTGACCTCTAGGGGTCCCTCCCCACCCAAAACATTCTATGATTAGCATCCGCAAGAGACCTGCCTCAGCAGTAACCCAGATGGGTGGGATGAGCTGGGCGAGGGGTAGAGAGGGGAGGGGGAAGAAAATCCCGCTGCTATCATGTAAAGTGTCATGACTAAAGTGACACCAGGTAGGAGAAGCATCTATTCTAGGCTAGAAGTAAATGCTTCATGAGGACAGGTATTCTCCTGAGAGCATCACTCCGATATAAGAAACATTTAGCATCTTGCCAGTTAGAGAGTTACACGAACCTTCATAAATTAACCTAAACCCTTGTAGATTATTTTTTACTTCCCCCTCTCTCCCTCCTCCCGCCCGAGACACTGGCACTGACAAGGAGCTCCCCATATCCATGCTTCTAAAACCAGTTTTAACACGCTACTGGTATTACCTGGGAGCTACGTTTATCAGAGTGCACCACTGGATTTTGAAAGCCTTTCCCTGGTTACTTCCCTCCCTGGTTGGCCCCAGGGCACGGACGGCACTCCAGCACGCCGCTGAATTTCTGCCCTCATCCCCCGTTAGCAGGAAATGCCTCCGTTGGAGGCTTCCCTAGCAGGATACAATACCAGAGGTGTGACTTGAGGTTGCCAAGTTCACGGACAGGTGGCAGCCACTTTCTCTTGCAGGGAAATTACTTCTCTGATTTACTAAATTCACACAGCAAATTGAATGAACTACGTCCACGTCAGAAGTCCAACGTGGGTCACCATTTCAATCGCTCCCCTCAGCCACTGAGCCACGCACACGTCTTCCCTGTAGGCCAGGGAAAAGAACAACCAGGCAACTTGCTACCTATCACCAAGACAGTGATTGGAAAGGAAAACCAGCACAAGACTTAACAAGGAGCAGCTTGTTCATCTGTGATTCTCCAGGCTGGCAGTGGCCTTTCTGTGCGCATCAGTGAGGCACCGCGAAAGAAATTTGGAGCATGCAGTGCTAGGTGTCTGCACCTCCACATATGTACTTTCTTGCTCCACTGTCACTTGGTTTCTCTCCCACCTACAAATTCACATCTGCATTAACTTCATCACTTTCAAGGCAAGCTGTCTGGCTCCAGAGAGCCATTGGGCTCCTTTGGTCCCCAAAGTCAGTGTTCAATATAGCCTGGAGCCATTCTAGAACACACACACAGCCCCAGGACAGCTGGTGCAGGAGCCCCCATGGGGACCAAGCTCCAGCTGTGCTACGCACTCGCACACAGGCGGAGAGCCTGTCCCAGGCAGCTCAAGGTGTGCAAGCAGACCTGCAACACATTCGTATGACCGCAGCTCACATGGACTGCCCGAGTACCAGCGATGGTTAGGGGCAGTTTCCAGCCACAGGCATTTCCACCTTCTGCAGATTTCCATCACACATCCCCTCACGCTGACACCTAGAACAGAGCTGAACTGCACGCTCCTCTGCTACTGCATTAAAACGCACTGCACTGATGCGGGAAGCCATCCCAGCCAGACAAGGGGTTTGCAGCCTGGGGACCATCTGTCCACAGAAACACCACTTGAACCCCAGAAGTGAAGTCCCATCTCATTAGAGCAATCCAGCTGCACCTAATTCAAATAGCAATGAGCTTGCTGTCTGCTTTCTTCCATTACATCTTCCTGAATCCTTCTGCTCCACTCTACATCAAGGAAAAAAAAAAAAAAACCAAATCATTTCTTTCCTCCAGAGCTAATTCCCATACACTGCAATGAGAGAAATGCAATGTTCTGAGCAATAAAAGCTGGAAAGCGGAATTATTTTCTGCACCATTCAGACGGAAATGAAGCCTGGCCTCAATTCTGCCACCCACCTGGAGCCATGGTATGATCCTATAGATCTTTGGATCAATACTGCATCATAGCTACAAAAGTAGAAGGGGGAAAAAGAAGAGGCACAAAAATCAAGGAGTGTAAATTTTACCTAAATTAGTTCTGTAAGGGTTCCCCCCTTCACTGCCACTTTTGGGAAAAAGGTACAGCAGCCCGCTGGGGGACGGAGGAGCGCAGACAAGAGCATTTTGCTTCCTTTAAAAATAGCCGGTGTTTATTCTGAAGGTCACTATCCCTCACCCCAAATAAACGCACAAGATTACGTTGTGTGTTTTCGGTTTGACTGCGTGTGGAGAGAACATGAGAGCACGACACGCCCTGGGTTATTTCCTAACGATTCACTGAATTGCAGCGTCTCCCCCGGAGGAGCAGTTTGCGCTGCTTCCCGGGTTGCTATCCACCCAGGAATTTTGTCGCAAGCTACCAGATGGGTTTCTGCCCACACAGTCGAGAGATGAAGGACAACAGGGTTTTGTGTTTGTTTGCTTGTAATTTAGGGCTGCCTTACATCAGAGCACATAGCTGAACACAACACGGGCAGGCAGAACTGATGCTCATCACTGTTTTCCCGACTGCCCGATTCCCTGGCTCTCCAGGGACATCTCATTTGTGCCCAAGGGACGGTTATTTCATGGACTCCAGCACATGGGCTCCAGAGAAACACTGCTCAGAAACCACCTGAGTGATAAAGGGGAATAAAATTGTGTCCCACACGTTTATTTTGAACTCTCGGGGTCTTCCCGCCTAGGAAGTTCACCTTGTTCCTCTTCTCCAGAGGAGACTCTGGCCCCTACCCTAGAGGTGGCGCAGAGGCAGGGATGGCTCTGCTGCATAGGGCTGTCAGCCCCCATACCTCCAGGCACATCCCCAGAGGCCAGAGAAGGAGAAACAAAACATCAGAGCCCTACAAGCCCCTCTGTAGCTGCTTTCTACCCAGCAGAAGCACAAGAAACCAAACACAGACATATGAGCAAGCCTGCTATGCACGCCAGGAACACCACACTGCTATAGCAACACCCACTACCTCCCAGCCCCAGAGAAGAGAGCAGCAACACCTTACCTTCCCCTCCAGATGAACCGCGTGGGTCTCACACCAAAGTCTTGGAGCCAAAGCAGCAGCTCTACACATGCTGTCCCAGGATGCACCAAGCAGGTAACGCTCCACTAGCCTGCAGTGGCCTGGCACAGCCACCACTTGCCCTGCCAGAAGGAAGGGAATGGACCCCCAGCTCCTCACTTATTTCCCCAGGGTCACGCTAACCACCCACAGCTGCAGCCCCCGGGAGGGCAAGGGCCGGCAGGTTTGCAGGGCGAGCCACCCACCCACCCCCCCAGCACCTGCATCCCACTCAGCCTCTCATTAAAGACCCATCCTCAGGGTTCGATGCCTCAAAGGATAACTTGCTACTGGCCAGCTGGACGTTGTCTCCTAGCTCATATCTGAGACCAGCATGGTAAACAGTGCTGGTGTTTATGATCTTCCCAATCACTGATGTCCTTCCACAGGAGTGCACATCGCCACTGCAGGGTTGCTTCCTTCTTTTTTTTTTTTGGTTTATTCAGAAGTTTTACAAGATCTGTTCCTCTCCTTATGTCCTCAGCTGTTGAAGTCCAGTGAATTCAGCTGCCTTTGGCCTTAAAAAAGAAAAAAAAAAAAAAAAAGTCCTTAATCCTCCTACCCAACAGGAAAAGCCAAGAGATGAAGATCCCTAAGGTTTGCACTGCAGTTCAAAAGAGCCCACAAGATTTTTTTTAGCTTGCAGTATTTCCCCAAGTTATTTCACGACTGTGAATGCCCACAGTTAACAACAGTGTAACATGGAGCCCAAATCCTTAAGGATTGTACCCAGGACAGCTGCGGCCTGTTCCACCTCGCATCAGCCCCGGTCCGGCAGTGAGAGCCACGCAGACAGCCCGCGGTCATGAACGGGGCACGGGAGATCATTCTCCTGGATTTCATTGCCAGTTCCTAATCAAGGGCAATATTTATAACCCTAAGTTTATTTCTGTGGTGTCCCCAAACACTTTAGCTAATAGAGATGAACCTTCCAGTACCAGTTTATCTTTTCTCCTTTATGCCAGTATTTAATGCCTTCTTTCATCCACTTCAGTAATGAATCATCTGGTTTTGTACGATTAGGGTTATGAACAGCTCAGTACTTGTACAGTGGAACATTAGGGCAGGGATATAGATGCCCATAGGACAGAGATAAGGATTCATGAAAGAGGAGCCTGGGCTGATTCGCGAGAAATGCGTTTAAAAATGCATTAGTGAAGAGTAACAGAATGAAAATACTTGATGAATATTTTAAGTGGCCAAATATTAGAAATGTGCGTGTGTGTATATATATATATATTCACAAAATGAAAGGCTCCAGTTTTAATGTCCAACCAATCTTTAATTTGCATCGCTGATGGGATTTATCGGAATTTGGGGCATGAGCCTGCAAGGTGCTTAGCCTGCTGGCCCAGGTCTAGAGAAGCTGCGAAGCACTGATGTGATAGCGGGTTTATTCGTATGAGGGAAGTACGGGATAAAGGACCGGATACACCGAGCTGTTTTGTGGGGACAACCTGCCATGACCTGCATCTCCCAGCACTGAATGCTTCAGGTGACTGTAATACCGTAGCAGTCGGTGTTTTACAAGGGAAAAACCATAGAACGTTGAAGCTTTACCCACAGCCTCCCTGTCTGTAGCTGTAAAAGAGCAAGCAATGCTTTCATAGACTCCTGGGAGGCTTAGAACTGCAAGTGACCACCAACCAGGACTCCAGAAGGAGGGCTACTAAAATGCTCCGAGGGCTGGAGCCCCTCTGCTCTGAGGCCAGGCTGGGAGAGTTGGGGGTGTTCAGCCTGGAGAAGAGAAGGCTGCGGGCAGAGCTGAGTGCGGCCGCTCAGGGCTTCAAGGGGGCCCAGAGGAAAGGGGGGGACAAGCTTTTTAGTAGGGCCAGCTGGGACAGGACAAGGGGGGATGGCTTTAAACTGAAGCAGGGGAGGTTTAGACTGGATCTAAGGAAGAAATGCTTTCCAGTGAGGGTGGTGAAACCCTGGCAGGGGTTGCCCCGAGCGGCGGCGGAGGCCCCATCCCTGGGACCATTCCAGGCCAGGTTGGACGGGGCTGTGAGCAACCTGATGTGGTTCAAGGTGTCCCTGCTCCTGCAGGGGGGTTGGGCTGGGTGACCTCTAGGGGTCCCTTCCCACCCAAACCATTCGATGAGTCTATGATTCTATGAACACTCAATTGCATTTTTTCTAAATACCCCCACCAAAGAAACCCCAACGATCTCCAGTAACAGATCTATCGCCAACTGCAACGCTTCCTCCACCCACAGACAAGATCGGCATGCTCATTACCAAAAGCAAAGAGGGCTTCCGCAGGCTCAACCCATCTCACAAACACTTTTAATTAATTTTTCCAGCATGCGGGATGAGTAAACACACTATTGTTGATGCTGTCAGCTCTTTGATACAAGCCCCCGACCTCTTTCAGTTGCACTCAGAAATACTTCGACCTCTGTCAAAAATTCATTGACAATAAGGTCTCTCCAAGTAAATGTTTGCAGCGGCAACAAAAGAGGAGGTAATGGTATGCCTGCTACGCACACGGGAGGCATAATACTGCTCCAGATTTCTATGGTAATTTCTTCAGCTACAGTATCAAGCTTTGGCGAGTTTTTAACTGCTGAATTACTGTAATATTTCTCATAAGAAATCCTGAAATCTACGTTTCAGACATAAAAACTCCTCAGATATATTTTGTACCTAGCGAAAAGCTAAATACTTTGTTTGTTTATTTATTTATTTATCACTACTGCACTCAAAGGAAAGGGTGGCCAGCAGTCTGTGAAATTATTGTTTGCTTCTAAATGTAGTTACCACAGCTGAGGACTTAATACTTGGCTAATGCCTGCGATCCTTATTAACATAAATATTGTAACAGCCAGGCGGGATGGAAGTCATACATGAGATAAGATCTTGTCTGCTGCTGGTGATATGATCTCAACACTAGTCAATTAAAACTGCTGGAGTATTTCGTAATCATTGTCATATCAAATTACTGCACTGATGCATACGTTAAGAGGAAAAAGTTATTACATTACCGCGTGGGGCGAAAGAAGAGCTAAAAGAACACCGCAGCGCTGGTCGTTTATGGAGACATAAAAATTACTGTGGACAGCGTTATAGTTATTCTGAGGACCACTGTAATTGTATAATAATTCTGTTTACACTTGTCCATCCTATTTTTCTTATAGGAAGTTATATATGGAATTATTCTACAGGACTGTTCAAGGGACCAAGATATAAACCCTGAGAGATTGTTTTTCCTTACTCTTACCGATGGCACTTCGCAATGTACTCTCCTTCGCAGAGGCTGACTTTGGGTAGTCAATATAACATATTCCTATAAGACTGTCACTAGGATTGGTAGGGTAATTTGCAGAGGTTTTGTGGATCTGCAAATTGAGAATCAGCCCTCGGAGGATTAAGGTTTCAAATTTAATTTTACGCTAATTCTAGGCATTTTTTTGAAAAACGACAAGCTTGGCTTTACTACCTCCAATACAACGTTATTTACTTCTCCTTGGGCTCTTTTTATTGTTTTGGGAGGATACCAAGCTAATGTAACACTGCCCTAACTGCTTAGCTGCATCGAGCGAGGCCATTTGCATGCGGCGTGTCTGACAATTAAGGGCTACACCGCAGAGTTCGTCTGCAAGTAAGCCAGCGTTCGGCATTGAGAGGCGCCGAGGCCCTGATTCTGCTCCTCTCCTGCTGGCGGGCGCCAGGGCAGGTTTACGTTGGACATTAGGAAAAATTTCTTCACAGAAAGGACTGTCAGGCTCTGGAATGGGCTGCCCAGGGAGGTGGTCGAGTCCCCATCCCTGGGGGTATTTAAAAGACGGGTAGACGAGGTGCTTAGGGACATGGTTTAGTGGTGGGATGGCAGGGTTAGAGGAACGGTTGGGCTTGGGGATCTTAAAGAGCTTTTCCAATCTAGACAATTCTATGATTCTATGAACAGCAGATACCATGCAGAAGGCATGCGGGCTCACATCGAGTGACCCCCGCCACAAAGAGCTGCCATTCCTGACAACCGATGCCCTTTTTTGTGACTCCTGGATTGTTCTCTTATGTCACCGGTATTAATAATTTCCATTTTTGATGGGCTGTATCTCCTAGAAAATCCAACTGATGCCAGGGCCCCGCTGCGAGGAACACGGCGCAAACGCAAAGTTAGGGAAAGTTCTTGCCCCCAAAATCTCCAGTTTGAAATCTCAATAGCGTCAAGTGCCGAGGCCATACACAGTACGTATCATCTTATTTGCTGAAATAAATGGCGAATTGTTATTTTTTTTAAGATGGAAAAAAAAAAAAAATTGGAGAGCACTTGTAGAAATGAGTTAAGGTTTCACCTAGTGATAAAGGTAGTTATGCTCCAGTAATGAGGAGAAAGGGAACTTGCTATCAAGAATTAATGAGATCACAAAGAACAGGCAGGGGAAGT
>NW_009258884.1:253950-256739 GCF_000687185.1 Egretta garzetta
CTGCTGAACACCAGGAATAATAGAGTGAGAAAAAATGGAGTAGATCCCTGTGGTAAAAACTATTAGAGGCGGCGAATTATAAAACTATTAACCAGAATGTAACTCCCAATTAAAAGATGATTTAACACTGGAATCTGATGGATGAATTTTGATTAAATGGAGAACTATTAGGAGCCCTGGGAAATGGACTTCTCCTGCCAGTTCTAAAAGTTAAAAGGCAGTTTGATATAAAAATTTATAAATTAAGGTTAATTACTTTAAATAACATGGCTGGAAGCAATAAAAAGAAATTTATAATATTCTCTGGAGTTTTAGGAAAATAATATAGATATCCGCACCTCTCAATGGAAAATCGAATTAGCGTCCCCAAGTACAGGTCGACAAAGACAAAGGCAAAATAAACTGGCTGACAAAGGGGCTGCATGGGAAGCTGAACGGCTCACAGCCTTTGATCTGCCAGAAAATTCCTTGTCGGGCGCCACAGCGCCTCTTTTCTCGGGGTTTTTGTGCAAAGGAGCGGTGCTGCTTCACTTCAGCCTTCGAAACCCGCCGTGAGCGCTCCGCCAACCAAACGGCGGATGGTGAAGATGTCCCAAGAGGCAGGCTGATCCTCCTGCCCTCGCAGAAAGGTTTGGCTCTACAAGCAGGTAGGCAAAAATTGCTATCAGGTAAGCAGAGCTGCGGTAGCGATGGGAGGGGGCACAGGAGCCCAAAGCAAGGTCAAACAGTCCCTTTCTCTTAAGGGCTCATCATTGTTACTTATAAACCTTTCAATATTGTAAGGAATGATTCAGCCTAGGCGAGGAACGGGCTTCTCCAGAGCGGTGTTGTGGGTTATCCAGGAATGTGGGGTTGGAGAGCGAGCGCTGCTCAGCTCCCAGAGACCAGGGGTGCCTGCTCCAGCTCAGCTGGGGGTGGGTTACCTTACATTGCACCAGTTGTTGTGGAATACACTTTAATGGAGAGAAAGAAGAGCGTTTGGGGGGTAAGGCACTTGTTCAGCCTGAATTTCCTTTATCCTTTCTAGTGGATCCCCTGGAGGAGGTGGGGATTGAGGGAGAGAAGCATGTGCCCGTGTCACGCCGCATTAACTGCCTGGACTGGATCGTTCCCCAGGGAAATACAGCAGAAGGCAGCAGAAGAGGAGGAGAAGGCTTCTCCTGTGACAGCCTCCTGGGCGCCTTTACGCAGCCATTGCTGGAGAGGGTGCCGGAGGAGGCAGAAAGCCTGGGATGTTTCCATAGATCCCACAGGACTCCCAGGAAGCTGGAATTGTTCTAAGGAGACGTTCTCCACTAATAGAAATGTCTCCTTGCTCCCCTGCTCCACTCTGACCTAGCTGGCAAGGGTTCTTCCTCCAAGCATTGCAGACAGGAGAAGAGAGCATTTGTCCAACAGCCGCCGCGGGTCCAGTCCACAATGCCAGGATCCCAAGGAAGGCTCCCCACGCCTTTCCTGTGCATGCACCCTAGGTCCATGGAGGCTCTCATAGGAAGTGTGGAGTGTGCTGCAGATGGGTCCTGCCCCTGTTTTACTACCTGCCAAACCCAAACGAAGGGGCAGACCTCTGCAGGCTCACCCCGAGAGCCTAAGCCAGAGCCTGGGTGTTTTCTGTCCCTCCCCCCCCATGAACTCCTGGCCCTGGGCAAGGCCAAGGTGGAAGAAGCAATCGTGCATCCCACGCTCTGCTGCTCATCCACCTGGATGCGTGCCCTCCCGACGCTTGCTGCTCGGAGGCTGGACCCTTCCTGTGTGACTGTGCGGTTGTGCGCCCACCAAAATCTCCCTTCCCCGGCTTCTGTTCTCCTGCTGCCCGGTGTACATATGCCCACCTACATCCGTCCTTTTACACACAAACACGCACTGTTTCAGCCTCCTCCCATCTCCTTCTCCCTCGGTGTCCCCCCAGGGGTGATTCTGTGCCCGCTCACCCTGACCAAAACCCAGGATCCCCCCACCAGCACACGGGGCAACCCCTCCCGCTCCGTGAGAAACCCCCCTGTTCCACACCAGAACACCTCTCTGCTGAGTAAGCCTTTTTTTTTTTTTTTTTTTCTAGTTTTCAGTCCCTTTGAGTGTTGACCCTTGTAATTTCCAGCTCCTCCCTACCCCCTTCCCCGCGTGCACTGCTTCGGCGTCCCCCCACACCCCCTGCTCCTCCTCTTTTGGGCATCCTTGCCCCAGCCAGGGTAAGAGCAGTGCTGCTCCTTTAAGGCTCGGTGCCTGTAAGTGATTACTCTTGGCTATCACTTTTTCTATATCAGACATGTCATGGTGAAGAATCTTCAACCTTGACTCTTACAGCTGCCCTAATTATAGGACATATTTTTGGTGCTGTGTCTTTATTCCTTCCCGTGCTGGCACTCTGACCCCGGTGCTTCCTCCGTCGCGCTTGTGTTAACAAGGTTGTCCATTCTACAGTTTCCTCACTCTGATTTGTAACTCGAAATTACCATATCTGGCTTTCACTCACTGACAACCGTCACTTTAAATAGGCCTTTTAAAGTTAATACGATGTCCATTCTAAAGTGGAGTATTACTTTTCAGTGATGTTAAATGAGCAATTTAAGGAGCTATAGGCTTTTCTTATAAGAAAAATTAAATTTTATCTGCCACTTAATTTATGAATAGGGCTAACCCTAAACAAGTCTGTCATAAGCTGCTGCCATCCCTAAAAAAAATAATAATACAAGAATAACTCTAGTTAATGGTAAAATACAGAAGAAATAGACAAATTATTCATAAAAACATGTCTAGCTCACACTTTTTAGAGCCTCAGGTACATGCTG
>NW_009258884.1:256768-267464 GCF_000687185.1 Egretta garzetta
TTGGTTCTTGTCCAGAGGACCTAGTGGACCAGTGGCCGGTAGGGACAGCATCAGTGACTGGGAAATGTTCTGCCAGTGCTATCATGTTATCAGCAGAACAGTTTTTTACTTGCCAGTTCACACTCTCTCAGGGAAGGGTGTTTAGACTAACATGGATTTTTGCTGAGATGGATGGAGCTCGCGTACTGCTGGAACGGGCTTTGTCCCATGCCTTCAACCCCACAGATGATCAGCGAGGAGCCTGCCCAGCTTTCCTCCAAAAAAAAAAAAAAAAAAAAAAAAAAAAAAAAAAAAAGCAAGGCTTCACAGCCTGCTGCAAAGGAGGGGGATAACGATGATATTCATCCTCTGATGAACTCAGGGGAGCAGGAGCTGGGCGATCTGGCCTGTGTCCAGGGTTTATCACTCAATGCCCTGCTATGCCATGCTCTCTGACTGGGGTTTTCAGAGCACTGCGTGGGTGCCTGATCCCTCCTGAAAGCCTCGGCTTCCATCCCTCCGCCTTCCACCGTTGCCTACACGAGGCCGTAAATCTCCCCACTTCTCACTGGGTTGCGAGACCAAGTTTCCTCCCGTTCGGCAAATGATTTGAGAACAAACCTCCCTTCTTGCAGAAAAGTCTCCATCTCCAGCCAGCTCAAGCAGCTCCAACCTGCCTGAGGTTTCAGCGTTCATGTGGGATCAACATGCTGGGCCTGATGTTTTTCCCCTGGCTTCTGAAAGGTCAGAACGGCAGTGTATTGAATCTCTAAACACACTGATCACACAGCTCTGCTAGCTCACTAGAATCCATTAATATCCAAGATACTGGAAGGGAAAGGGGAAAAAACCTGCCTCCATGAACTTAAATCAATTAGCTGGGACTAAAAAAATGTAGATTCTTGTGGAAGAATAAAAAATGGAAAACATCAGGCCTCATTATCCTGTCCCTGAAGTGCCAGAGGGTAAAATTATCTTTCATGATGATGTTCTGCATTGATTAGTCAAACATGTAGGAAATCATATTAAAGATTTGACACCTGATGTGGGATCAGACGAGCTGTGTGCTACAAGAGCACATGCAAATGTTGTGGTGAAGCGGTTATGTGCTTTGGCCAAAGGAAGGGAAGACAAGAGAGTGTGGAAATACCATGGGAAAAAGAAAACTTGGAAAATTCCCCATGGAAGAAACTTGTAGGTTTTAATGCTCAGTTGAAAAAAAAAAAAAAAAAGAAAAAAAAAAACCCTGTTTCCACAGAAGGTACTTCAAGAAGCTATATAATAATTTCCAGATAATGTCTTCTTTGCTTTTTGTTAATGATCCTGTGGAACCCTGCCCCCAGAAGTTGATTAGATGCATTCAGGTTCAATAGGCAGAGTAAATGCTAGACAGCCATATGCAGATATCAAGCACTCCCAAAGAGATGGGTTAGCAGGGTTTGTAGTTCTGTAGTGACCTCACCGTGGATTCAGTCAAAAAAGAGATAAATCTAGAATTAATGGAAAGAAATATTGCCCTGAAATGGGAGACTAAGATCTACAGGTGGGTTGAACTGACATAACCCACTCAATGTCCGAGATGCCACAGTGGCTTACACCACCACAAGACCAGGCTCTTGTAGTCACCCTAAGAGCAGGGCAGAAAAGGCTGATCCCATCACTTTGGACCAAGGGTGAGATCCTGGCCTTGCTGGAATCCACAGAGAAGTCTCTCCACAATCCCTGTATCCGCAAGACACCTCCACGCCAAGCATCTCCCTCGTCCGGAGCTGCTAAAGGGTCATAAATGACTGCAGCTCTTGCCTCCCGCGTACCTGCAGCACCACGGTGAAAAAGAGCTTTGCCTTCAGCGTCAGCCAGGTTTGAGGCAAATCAACCCCTCTATTGACAGAAGCCATTTCACATGGCTATTACAGCCCCAAATCAGGAAGGGGAAAAGAAACAACTTTTAGCTATTTAAGTAGTGCCACGGCCACAGTGAGTGATCTTGCCTGAATCAAGGCCAGAGACCCAGCATTGCGACAAGGATCTGTCGTTTAATATTATAGCCTTGCAAATCAAGTAGCCTGCAGGAGTGGCTTTTCTCATGGCTCTGTACTGGTGGTGAGGATCGTAATGCGCGTCTCCGATCAAAATGCTGACTGCCTTCAAAATCAGATGAACCATTAGATGAAAACATTGTATAAAATCACTATGGGCCTGTGCTCTTATCAGACAACCGTCATCAGCAGCTCTGGGATCTTCCAGCACTTCAGGGCTCATTTCTACGTCAGCGTTAAGTAAATTCCACGGCACGGATAACCTAAATTATTTGGCAGATTAGACTGCGGGAAGCATAGCAAACATTACTTACAGCGTTTTTAAAACTGCTGTACAAAGTGCACTATAGCGATAAAATAGAGCGCTACCTAATTAATATGCACAACTCCCCCTATAGTTAAATAATTTTAACCCCTTCCTTACCACTGATTCTTAAGGATGGCGTGAACAGAACGCATACTGCGATCAGCTAAGCAGAAAAATGTCTCCGTTGTGAGATGAAGCTGCCAGGAATGCAAGCCTCTAACAGAAGAAAACCACCCATAAACAGATGGAGAGACTGGGGCTTCCCGTTCAAAACTGTATTTTTCCTCTCATTACTCTGATGCTGGCATCACTCTACCAAGTCATCCAGCTCCCTCAGCACTGAGCTCCTTACCTCAAGTTCTCTCTCCCTGTTTATTTCCATTGCCTTGTGAACATGAACATTTTTCTCCCTTCTGGACTACAGGAACCAAGAATTTTTACTGTAGGGCCAGACCCTGAACATGATATGGCCCGTCACTTCATCTGATACGTGCCCCTGCTTCTTCCCACCACCCTACCATATTCTGCCGTCACGTTGTTGTTCCACAACAGAAAGGCACGCGTCTGATGTATGGCCCACCCACCCATCAAAGGTCCGTGCTGCCTTCAGCAAGGTTCTCACCCATGCACTCTCAGCTCTCTCTGTTGTCCTTTCAGAAAGGACCCTCCCCCCCTTCTCTGGCTTTACTTCCATCTCATACTGGTATTTAGACCCAGCAATGACCATCGCAGTCCCTGGGCAGTTTTCCGTGCAGACGTAGGGCAAGCAGCATAGCAGTTTTCAAGATGCTTTACGACCCCACGCGGCTGTATTCAGACTGGAACATTTGAACTCCAAACTGAGCAATTGAACTCACATCAAAATTGCTGCTGACAGTGTAACTAAATAAAAGACCTACTTTTCTAATCCCTGAGGCCAATACAAGAAACAGTGGTGAAGAAATGGATATTTTTCATCCATTTGGCTGCAGTGATCACCATTAAATTTGAACATAAAGATCAAAAGACCCATGTAGTGTCACCAAAAATCCTGGAGTGGACTGTCAGATGGTAATCAATCACCTGGAAATGACTTTATGGGTGGAATCATAAACCGATTTTGGAGCAAAAGTTTTATGGAAAGTCACAGAGTTCTGGGGGGAAGGAAAGTTTTGATTTCTCCCCTTCCTCCTTTTTTTCCTCTCAGTCCAGACCACCCCACCCCATCCCACCAACACATTAATCAGGTTTGAGCACCCAGTTTAAAATTTCTGGGGGAACATCTATCTGGTTTGCCTGTATTTGCAGATGTACTGCTGAAGACCACGACTTCCTGATGATGACCCCGAAGCCAGGGGTGACCTAATAGCGTGAGAAAAGCAGGCTAAATCTGCAGACGATGGTTTTATGGGCACAAAGTTACAGAGAACCGCTGACAAGAAGCCAATACAGCTGATGCACTTTCCTGGACTATTTAGACAAATGGTCCACACGATATAGTCCCACTGGCAGCTCCATGAGTAGTGGGGGTAGCAGGAGGCAAGTACAGTATCCATATATTCACGGGTACCTCTAATATACACAAAAATATATAATAAGCATCAGCAGTCTTCATTGGAGTGCAACCAAGAATTATGGAGATCCTAACCTTGCAAGCCGAATAAATTATTGCCGGAGGATTATTATGCATTCCAACAATATCTAATGCACCTCTTTGTCTCTCATAAATTACAGGGCATCCTCTGACTCCTAGAACACACTCTGTCTCACGCATAGCCACTATATAGTCTTTTTTTCCCTCTAAATACGCACAATAGAAACTCTAATCAGCATGGTCTTGCATAGGGATTTTAATAGCCGAGAAAAACGTACTTGTAGTCACACGTTCACCGGCCTGGTGTAACTATTTCAATTACCAAAGCAAATGACCACAATTTAAATGTGCTGATAAAGGGGAAGCTCATTTGCAGTCTGTATGTAAGAACATCATTATTAGCTACGCACACACCCCAGTTCACAGTTCCACGGGAATTTTACCATTGTACAAAGTACTTCCACCCAGTGCAGGCTAACGTAGAGCCCCCATGATCGTTTGACTTTCTGCCTTTCAGTCAAAAAAATTGCCAATAACACCTGCTTCTGCATTGACTTATCCAACGCAGCCTTAACGACGACTCCCAGTAGTGAATCATCAAACTCCGTTCACTCCAGCAACCAAAACCAACCCCATCCCTTGTACCTTAACACCTTCCGCTCACAACTGATTAGAGATAGCACCTAGCAAATCTTAGGCCCTGGTACTTTGTGTGCATCAGCAGCAGCTACGCTGGCTGCTTTACTTCAATAAATAGCTGGCCCTCAGGTGATCTTGAAAGTAGCAGAACTTGGTGCATTCGCCCTTCTTTGCTGAGCGCTTTTGTCCACATCCAGGCAGCACTGGAACTGGCTGACCATTATTTTCCAGCAGATTACTCCAGATATTGGATACCCCGTGCAAGATTTTGAAATGTCTGGCTATACCAAAAAGCACCACAGAGTTAGAAAGTTTGGTACCCCGGTACCAGCTCTTTTATCGTCCATTTCTGCTGGGAAGGCCGTGAAAAACACATTTGGTTATGCACTGCATTAAAACTGCAAAGAAAGCAAAAATTACTTTTAAATGTCCCATTCCATTTACAAGGCCCCAAGGACAATTGTTTTGCATTATTCTCTCCAATTCTTTCTGTTTCAGGTTCCTTTTACCACTTAGACTGTCACATGCACACCCGTGCATATTCACACCCTCCTTCAATATGCAGAGTCCAAGAGGGATATTGTGCATAAGCCTTCATGGGCTGTATTTTTGATATATATTAACAAGATGACGGATACCCTGAGCAGACTGGTCAGGGAAAGCAAACGAAGACAAGAAATATTCTCAGGGTGTTATTGATTAACTGTTTTTCAGAACAGAGGGAATCATTTTTAACTGGTTTAAACTATGATGGACTCAAGTGGAAAATGCAAGCAGAGTTAGCAAGGAGTATAATTGACTGGGCATGGAACTAAGTAACCTCTCAGCATGCTGGAAGTGGTGGAGCGAGGGGGGTTACAGTCGGGTCTGCTCTGGACCCAGGGCCCTTTCTTCCCAAAGTGAACTCTGCCAGCAGCCAAAGACGACAACGACAACAAGTAAAGGGAGGGGGGGGAAAAGGAAAAAAAAAAAAAAAAAAAAAAAAAAAAAGTCCAGCCACTCAGTTACATGATCTAAATTCTAATCAAACATCATTTAAAGCATGTTTTATTTCAGCCTCTGGAGAGATAGTCCCTCCTGACTCCTCACCATGGCAACCGGTGTCTCATTTCAGAAGTGTCATGCCACATTATCATCTTGCCGGCTCACACACTCCTGCCTGACAAGTTCTCTCTGCCCCTTGTGACAACCGTTCCAGGCTTATGCTGTTTATTTTTGGTGTCAGGCTGGCCCTGGCAGATTGAAAGGCAACCTCAACCCCTTGAACAAGCACCACACCCCACTTGGTGATAAGAGATGATTTGAGAAGATATTTGCTTACATGTGTATAAGCAATTTGCGGTATGATGAAGCCCCAGCGTGTCTGTGTGAACGCACGCATATGTATATGTGCGCAAAGGGGAAGGAAATGGAGAAGCGTAACGTTCCGCGAGAAAGCAAGCAATTCATTTCAGATCCCAGGTAGTAGATTTCAATCATCAGATCCTGTTATTCGCAGCGAACAATATGAAATATAGGCCAAAAAGGCAGCATAGGTACTCTCTCCTAAGAGACACGAATGCAAAGCCAGACATTGTCTCTGCAAAATACCCTCGCTGCGTCCCTGCAGAGTGCCGCGAGATACAGCTGCACAGGCACTCCATGGAAGGAACGGGGACAAAACCCAATATTAATTTGCTACAGGAACACACTAGAGAGACACTTTGGGCCAGATTCACCTCTGCTATTGTGGAGTCAATCTGGAGCAACAGCACGACTGCCGATGAATAACTTGGGATCATCCGCAATCAGAATTACAAAGCCTCCACTCGTATTCAAGCAACAAATGCAGTTCAGCACAGCCAGGACTTCCTTTTCACTATGTGTTTTGTACAGCCCCTTCAGAGGTAGGGCTAAGTCACCATCTGGGCTTCTTAGTGTAAGCACAAAAATAATGCTGATACTAATTATAAAAATGTGTATTACATTTGCTTTTAATAGTAAACATGAGAAAACAGCGGTATTTTTGACATTCATTTGACTGCTGCGCCAGTGGCAGTACAGCAGTGGTTCCTTCCATTCAAGAGACCCAGAATTAGAAACAGTTTCCTACCTTCCCATCCAAGCAGGCAGAGAACAAGGTGTTCTTGGATTAATTGTGCTGTTGTTACCTATCATTAAGCCAGGAGGGAAGCCCTAGGGTGTCAGATACCAGGCCTAGGTAGCAAAAGCACAAAGAAGAAATGAAGAAATAGGCGTAGGCAGTAAAGACGTCAGCACAGATTTCATATTTACTATCCAGACCAGTTTCTCTAGCCCATGAGAGAAGGCAGGTGAGGATCCACTCTGGAACAACGCACTAAATGAAGGGAACACAACTCCCAGCTAAAACGGCAGGGGGCACGAAAAGCAGGGGGGGGGGGAGGGGGATCTTGGTCTTATGATAATCAATAACTGATTTCCCAATTATCATTTTCATGGACAATAATGAATTTTAATGCTGCTAACCAAATTAATTGAATGTCATTTCCACAACAGCCACGCAAACCCAGCAGGGTATCTGACTGTGATGGGTCACTCAACACTGTCACGGTCACCAGGAACATCATTATCATAATATTTGTACATTTTTTCCACCAGAGAGCCAAAAGAATAACTTACAACACTGAAAAATCAGCCAGTTGCTTGGGAACATTTTACTTAAAAGGAGAAAAGCAGCATTAAATGCAATATGTGTGATAAGGGGCTTATATATTTCAGGTCATCTACAGACAACTGAAGTTCCCATCCATACACTTCATGGAGAGAACGGAGCATCATCCTCTGATAAGCAGCCAAAAAGGACTGATTTCCAGAAGCTTCATTTTGATATTTTCACACAAGTGATTAGGAAGCTGGTTACTGACAATGTGCCACAAATACAAGTGCTGCGGTGATCTCCTTTTCCTGCTTAACGCAGGTCATCAAACCTCTGTGCCAATTTCTCTGTGGCTATGTCTATCCCAACAGACAGCCGGACTCTACTAGCAAGGATCACCAGGCTGTGAATAATATCTACAGAGCTGTTGATGGCAAGACTGATTCTGAAGTCAATCCATATGATGGGAGAGTACAAAAAGAAGAAGGTCTTGAACAACTTCTGTTCAAGACAGCCATCGCATGGACACAGAATGATGGTCTCCAAGAGGCACGGCAGCTAGACAGTGCCCCTGGTCACAACGGCCCCACTTGCACCAAGTGGGAGGATAGCAAACGCGGGGTTTGTAACTACTTTTGGCAGCGATGAGTGCTGTGGGAAAAGCTGGTTATCAGCCGTGCCCCACAAATTGTTCTCACCTTTGCAAAGCTGTGTGGTGAGAAGGAAGCCCACGATGGAAGAAATGAACGTTGGAGAAGGTTGGAAGAGCCCAGCAGAGCGCTACAAAACAAGGTGCAAGTGCATTTAAAAGATGGCTGCAAGACTTTTCAAACTGAGATAGTCCAAAGCAGAGCTGCTCCGTCACACACACATCGTTAGGGATATAAGCAAATAGCACACGCAGATTGTGGACAATCTCTTGCCTCTACTGAAGGCTATAAAATTCATCTACGTAACCCAAAGACTGAACGTCAGTTGGAGCTGGGGATGAAAATTCTCTTGAAAAAGGGAGACGTGCTGACATCGAGTAAGTGCATGCCTACAGTTGTGCATTCAGTTGAGTTTACAGGCGTATCTCCATGCGCTGCTTTGGCCCTGGGGAAAGAGGTGTGAGTGTGGTTTACCATGGAGCTTACGTGGGTCGCAATGTAAACAAAACTTGACCCGGTTATCTCAGAGAAAGAATCATAAACTGGGCAAAACCACACCATTAACTCAGATGCAATCTTTGATCAAATAAGGAGCTAATTGGAAAACAGCTTTCATTAAAAACAAACAAACAAAGCAATATGTTCATTTAATTTTTAATCCATTTTCTGGTAACTGTACCATAGAAAGACAGAGGCTTACAGCAGCAAGGCATCTGTAAACAAAATATGATCATCCCAAGCCACACTAATGGCATTTTACAGAGTTTGTAAGAGTAGAGCATGTACATTTTTAAAACCATAAAACAAGGAGAATTAACAGTGATTATGGAGCGGCAATGAAACTCCAGAGTTGCGAGTCCCATAAAAAGCTATAAACACAGCAAATGCTACAGGAGGTCTTCCCAGAAAAGAGAAAAGGAAGACAAGGGGAATATTTCGCAATGCAGAAAGAGCACCCAGGGAAGGAAGGCAGGCAGCGATGCCTGTATGGCGGTACTAACCATGGACTCAGTTCTGCCCCCAGCTGCACACCCGCAACACCTCATCCGCTAAGATCCCTCAATTTCCATATCAAACACATGTACCTAGAACGTGCATGCTTGTACCTAGAGGCAAAATTTAACTTCCTCCTTAAAAAAATACACAGCTAAATGGACACCCGTTCTTGCAAAACATCGCATTGCCCAGCCACCTTGCATTATAGGAAGCATACAGTATATATGTAAATCGGCAGCCTTTTTTTTTTTTTTCCTGAAAGCGCTTGGGTACTTCTACTCACAACCATACGCACAATCAGGTGCAAAAATACGTATACATGTGCATGAGCTGCTTGCTACCACATAACCCAGCCTGGGAGACTTCTGTCCCCAAATGCCTCAGTGAATTATCTATCCACGTCTTCATAGGTGCAAAAAATCCCGCTTGCACGATGCCTGCAATGATGAACTGCTGAAAGAGAACTCGCATGGCCTACGCGGCCCATCTATTCATCTCCACCCACAAGTTTTCCTTGTACCAGTGCATGTTTTTTATACTCCGTTCAAGCAAATCACTGGCGTTCTTCAGCAAACAAGTGTCCCAGGAAAGGACTCAAAGATTGGCAGGAATTCAGCTTTGGCAAACAAATCCCCTATTTTTGTATTGTATTTGCAGTTGCTCAGGCATATCTACATCTCCTTCTGTATACCTATCTTCATAAAAACCTAACTGCAACAAAATAAATAATAATAATAATTCTGCTGTTTCTCTGTTTCCGGTATTCTCTGCCAGAAAGTGGGTAATAAAAGCGCAAGCTCTCTCAAGTAGACATTACCAATCCAGGCCATGCAAACAAACACTTCACCATTTTATAATCTCACATGTCGAATGAACATCATCGTTCCCTTTGGTGCCTTAAAATATCAGGTCCATAAAATTACTAAAAGGCAGAGCAGCAATGCTGCCTAATGCTAGGACTGCCTAGAACAGACATGAAAGCTGGCAGTGCCTTTGTTTCCCAGAAAATCCTCTTTCCCCCCACGCAGACCCAGCCAATGGTCCCGCTACAGTCTCCCTAACTGAACAGCTAAGTTTTGATTTCTCACGTGTGATACCAGTTCTCTTCCCCCCACACTGAAGTGTAAGAAGACTGCATCGTGTATCCGTGACTCTGTTCCCCTCCTAGCTACCCACAAAGATACAATCACACCCGCCTCTGAGAAATGATGTTAATTTGCAAGTAAGTCTCAAGCCTCCAAGCTACACCTGTATCATCTGCACTCATTCGTGGCCTTGAATTTGGGCAGGCGAGGCCCACATTGGCCACAGAATCATAGAATCGCTTTGGTTGGAAAAGACCTTTAAGATCATCAAGCCATGAGCTTCCCTGGGAGAAAAGCTGGCTGGAAACTGGAGTGAGCGGCTCCCCAAGGTGGGAGCAGGGTGCTCGGGGCAGGGAGCCACAGCCAGATGCGACCTCAAGCCTGGAGCCACTCCACGCTGATGCACTTGTATCTCCCTGTCTGTCTGCAAAAAGAGGATACCAGCACTTCTTTAACATTTAGTTCTTATTTAGCCTTCCTACACACTTCCCAGCAACAAGAAATACTGTAGGCCACTGAATATGGGAATAAGAGTGAGAGAAATCCCTTCTGTAGCCTGATCTGTCCATTGCCATAGTTGTTTTTAAATAATAGCATACAGGGCATGACAGGCACCGACAGACAGAAACTGGCTTTTCCAGGAAATGGGTAGGGCTTTCCAGCTTTATCCTGTTGAAAAGAAAGTAGTAATAATAATAAAACCAACGCTGGACCAACGTCACTCCTGAAAAATACAAAATAAAAATATGAGTGCTGCTGCTAGGGGCTCTCCTTAGTCCAGGTTTACGACAAGGCTATAATTTTGCAGCCT
>NW_009258884.1:267490-268222 GCF_000687185.1 Egretta garzetta
GGGGGGGGGTGGGGGGAGCGGAAATAAAGTCTGAGCTTTGGGGAGGGGAGGAAGGAGGCTAGTGAAAATGCTGATATTTACTTACTGTAAATGTTGAGCCTATAAAACCTTCCCTCACACAGCAGCCTGAAGTGCCAGGCAGCCAACAACAATAGCATGCTTGAATGAAGTTGTATATTGTTTTGTGAAAGCGGCGGCTCACAGCAGAACTGAGATTAATAACAACCGCAGCCCGTTGGTGTAAGTTACACGAGCACACCAACACTTGCTGATAGCATTCCGCCTGGCAAAGCGATCCCTACGGCTGCTATTTACAGGAACGTAGCATCTCTGCGTTGGTTTGGCGGTGGTTTGTTTTGGGTTTTGGTTTTTTTTCAAATCAAAGCAAAAAGGGAATGAATTTCTGGGGTACAGCCTGATCAACAAGCAACACATGCGCCGGTTCCTCTGAGACAAAGGGATTCAACTCGCAAATAAAATCTCTTGCAAATCTCTCTCCTGAGAGGAGACCTTTGCAAGGAAGCCGGGGCATCTGTTAAGATGCAGTTCTTGCAAGACTCTGCCTGCCAAAGCCACCAGGGATTGCCGGGATCCCCGAGCAGAACCCCCGCTATATATAAATATATTTATGTGGGGGTGTAAGTTCTTACGGATATCCCCGCATCCTTCCAGTAAGCGGGAAAAGGGAGGCCAAAATCTCCCCGTCCGGAGCGACCCTCCGGGGGCCGGCGT
>NW_009258884.1:268652-288235 GCF_000687185.1 Egretta garzetta
CCTTCTGCGAGGCCACGCCGGTCCCCCCGAGGCAGGCTGCCACGGGGCACGGGCAGCAGCGCCTGTCCGGCCCACGGTGGGGCACGCACTGGCCTCCCCAGAGACGTGTTTCTTCTTCTTTTCCTCATTTCCTGCCTATCTGAGGCACAAATTAATCAGCCCTGGGTATGGAGGGGTCCAGCCGGGGGCAGCTGTCTCCTCACCAAGCGTGGTGGTCTGGGGCAGTTGGGCCACGCTCCCTCACAGGCAGCAGCAGACTTGCTGTGGAGCAGCACTGGGAAAACTCTCATTTGGTTCTTTTTCCCTTTTATTTACTCCCTTCAACCCTGTCCAAAGCCCCCTGGAGCTCAGAGGAAGGTCCCCCTTTGCCCCATGGCCCACCTTGGCCAGCACCCCTCTGGTGGCTGCTCACCTCCTCCTATCCCTGCTGCTTCCCAAAGCACTCCCAGGACTTTTGGAGTGGATTCATCCTCAAAAGCTCTAATGAATCTACAAAGTAGAGCTAAGAAGGGCCAGGTGTGGGGCACAGTAGCAGCTCGGCACAGGTGAGCAGCAAGACCTGGTGCTCCTGTCAAGGCTGGTTGCAAATACGGCTCCTGGCTCCCGTTTTATTCTTCTGGAGAAGAACAGGCAGTTTTCCTAAAACAAGCACATAAGATTTAGTAGGCAAAGTCCTTCCTGCAGTCCCTGTTATTTGCTTACTCTAAGCAAGATGATAATGAATGCTTTAAAGCTGTTTGGATACCACATAAATGGGCATCAGACAGCTGGAGAGAACCAAAATGATGCTATTTCCCCCTCAAACTCTCGAGTTTTTGAAGAGCAGTTTCATGATGCGCCATGGTTGATGGTCGATGTTTAGCTTGCACTTACCTACTTCAGGGATGCTTGGAGTTTTAATTAATTAAGAGTGCGTGAATCAGAAATCTTTCATTGAAACTTCTTGCAGAAACAGAGAAAACTGCCTGATCAGTGCTTGGGTTGAACTCGTGCTCACTGGTTCCCCAGCCAGGCCAGGTGCCTTCAAACCCTTGTAGTGTTTGTTCCCTTCTTCTTGTCTCTGAATTGTGCTTCCTTCCACTAAATTCACCTCAATAATCGCTTTGTCTCGTGTCCTGAAGTTCCTTCAGGATCAGACCTTCAGGGCAGTACAAGCATCCTCACAAGGGGCCACCAGCCCAGTGCTCCCCCAGGCACTCACATGTCCCACACTCATCCCTTTTACTCCAGATTACACTTCTCGACTGTGTTTTAGCCAACCTTTCCTGCCACTGCAGAAGTTATATCTTTTGGCTTTCCCTGGCTGATGATTTGCATTAATTCCTCAGAAAGCCGCTGTCAGTTTTCTTCTGCCTTTATTGGCACAGCTTCCAATTTTTTAATCCTTGATGGTTTTCCTTAATTAAACTCATAACTTCTCCTAACTATTTCTCTGCTGCAACCCCAGATTAAAATACACGATGGCCTCCCAGCCACACAAGGTACCTTCCTCTGTACCAGCAGCTTTCATATCTGGGAAGCTTCCTTGGACCTCTGGACTTGAGTCTTGCAGGAAACTCTCCATTACTGGTCTTCAAAGAGGTTCTCGTTTCCCTCAACAGGTTTTTCCTGCTTTTTGCTGACTCAGCTCAAAATCCGGAAAGGGGTTTGACATGGACCACATGCTTTCAGGGGCCTTTTAACACTCTTAATTTCTCCATCACCTCTGCTCGGTTTCCTTCAATATTTCTTCTTTATGCAAAAGGAAATTTATCTTTCATCCTGGCATCTGCCCTGCCACCCACCTTTGAACATGAAGGCAAAACTGTCAGGGATTTTTTTTTTTCCTTATACAATGTCGATCCATAACTCTCAGCAGCTTTTAGAGTCTTTCCATTGGTGATCTATTATTCCTTTGGCCCATGCAACGTTTCTTATTATTTATGATAACCATCTTCACAGTCTTCCCTTCACTTCCCACAACGGCTCATCTTGTCACTTCGTTTGCTCCTTGCTTCATTCTGAATTTGCAGCTTTGGGACCAAACGTTGGCACGTCCTCGTTCCTCCACACAGGCAGGGCTGCAGGAGCTCCCAGGTAGGCAACCAGCTGCTGAAGGTGGGAGGATTCAAGGGGTGCCAGAACTTGGACAATTTTGATTCTACAGGTATATGGCACACGAGAGAGAAGGCAGCAAAGACCTTGTGTTGACTGTGAATGTCTCTGGCCATTTTATATCAAGTGTATTTATCACACTATAATATCATATATTGCCTTTTTGATACCTACCCTTGTATATTTTCCACTTCCTTCCATTTTATTCTGATTTTCTTCCAACTTCCTGCTTGTTTTTTTCCAGGAGAAATTTCTCTGTTCCCTCTCCTGAAACTCAGTTTATTTTTTGTGATAGCAGTCTCGGGTTGTGGTTGCTACCTCTAGCAAGCATGAAGTACCAACCAGAATGAAACCATAGCCACACCTTTTAGTTTTCTTATGAGGTATGCTATGAGGGTCCTAAAAATCTGTGAACCTTCGTAACTAATGCTCCCGTCCATCTGGGTCCCGTCCTCTACGTGAGGAAAAGGTTTGGCTCTGCGAATTTGCAGTGAGATACCTAAGAGGACAAATCACCCCTTTTACCAAGAAGCAAAATTGCCGTCACCTACGTAAAACAAAATCCTTCACTTGAGGGCAATTCTAGCTGAAAGTTTCAGTGAACTCTTCTTTGGAAACCCTCTTTTTTTTTTCCTGTTCTCCTCACCTGAATTTCTTCGCCGCTTATCTCTAGTTTTTAATAGCTGTGCCCACCTTAACTCCTACAAAAGTAAGCGCTGAAAAGCCACCGCCCTGAGGGTCAAAGTAAAAATGCTTTTTATTTATAGGGAGCACATTTAACTGTCATGCAGTTCCTGCCCATTTTTTGTGTCACCATTATTAATAGGTTTCTCCAGTCATCCCTGCCTCTGTGCGTGCTCAGCTTTTGAGGATGAGCAGCACCCACCTTGGACACTTCATGGGACAAGGGAACCAATAAAAAGACATTCATGAAAATGACCATTTCAAGGGAGATAAAATATCATTATGTGAAATGGATTTGCTGGCACTCCTCACCAAATTTAGCACCTATTAAATTATAGAAACCATTATTCCTCTTATACAGAAAAGTCTGAAACTTTCCCTCAAAGATATATTTTACTGTTTTAAGTGGGGCTTAAATGTATTTTTTCCTTGCGATAAATTTCCACATGTGAATTTTCTTAGAGATACAACAGGTTCTTGTTCGGCTAATAATTGTATTGATCAAATAGGACAATACTTCCCTTTTCCTACAGCGCAGGACTGTTTTCCCCCCCAAAGTAACGCAGCTTATTTTATTAACCAGCCAGCCTACCTGAAGTAAACCAAGTGCTCTTACGTGCAAAAATACTGCTACGCCTCCCGAGTGTGGTCCACCTAAAGCCTCTCCCCGTGCTTTCCTGCTATGTTGTCTGATCTCTGCCTCCTCGCCGGCCTCGCCCAGCACACCGTTAAAGGTGGGCAACCTGTCTGGAGTTGCAGGAGGGGTTGGGTTCTTTCCTTCCACTGAGCGAGCGCTCCGGGAAGTCCGGAGGCTGCAGAAGCAGTCAGCGAGTCTATAATCAAACTTCCCCTGGCTGGGCGGGCTGGGTGCGAGAGGCCAAACTAATTAAACAGAACCTCAAGACACCGAGGGATTGGAGTGTCTGAAGAGAAGTTGCCTGGAGAAAGAGGAGTGGGTTGGAAAAGCAGGTGCCTCAGGACGGAAGGAAACGTGACCTTGCGGGACGGAACTAAAGCACGCTCGCAGGAATACGTTCTGCAGGCGCCCAGAGGGAAGCCGTGCTGCCAATTCCCAGCAGATGCATCCAAGAGGTACATCCAAACGTGGAGGGGAAGCATGAGAAAGGCTGATCCTGTTTGATCACCAAGCCTAGAAGAAGTGGAAGAGAGTGGATGCACCTCTGCAAACAAATTTTTTTCCTCTTCCTTTGTAACATTAAGAAGCTCCGAAACACCTGCAGTGGGAAACAAAAGGTTAATTAAAAAGAACCCCAGTCTTTGCACTGAACTGATTGCTGGGACTCCTGCCAGCCTGGGAAGGTTAAAGAGCTCAAGCATGCGTGGGCTGCGGGGGGAATGGCTAAAATTTACAGCCAGCTCCCTGGAAAGTCACAGTTCAGCTGTTCTCCCGGAGCAGGTGCTCATGGGAGCGGGCCTGTCCCTTTCAAAGCGTGAAGATTGATGAAGCCTTCGCTCTCACCAACTGTAAATATACAACCAGCCTTGTCAGAGCAGGTTTGTAACATCACTTGCTGACAGCAAGAAATTTTTTTTAACCTCCTAAAACACACACACACACGCCTACCCCACACACAGGCTCACGCGCACACACAAAAGTACTTTAAAAAAAAAAAAAAAAAAAAAAGGCTTTTCCCAGGAAACGGAGAAAAGCCAATAAATAAAATGGTGGGAAAGGCATTTATGTTTTCCCTGCCCAGAGAGGCAATAGATAGAGGACATACACGGGGTGATTTCATCCTGTCCTTCAGAAAACAAGCGACATCTTCCTTGGGCCGTGCCGTTTATGGCCAAGTCCTGCAAGGCAGCTCAGGCGCTTCAGCAGAGAGCCAGCGCCGGAGCCTGGCGAGCTTAAATCAGCAGGGCTGCGCGCTGCCAGCCAGCCCTCCCCGAAAAGGCAACCCGACGCGAGAATACGGCTTAAATAACCATTTTACTCTGCCCTAGTGCCTGCTAGCTGAGGACTTTATAATGTCCTGCAGGTAGGAATTACTTACTCCTTGCAGCCACACTTCATAAGGCTTGACACGCTTGCGTTTGGATTTGGGTTTTCAAAGAGGGCGTGGGGAGCCCTCGCCGAGGGGATCCAGGCTGCCCGTGGGGGCGAGCAGGTCTCCCTGCGGAGCCAGAGAGACAGGGAAGGGGTCAAGCGGCACAGCAAAGCGGTGGGACGAGAACCTGGGCCCTTGGGATCTCCCCTTCTGCTTCTAATGCCATGTCTGATATAAATCCAAGCCCATAATTAGCGGGTTGGTTCCTTGAAGGCACAGTGGCAGAGGCGAGTCCTCAGAGAGCGTTTTCACCAGGAGGAGTCTGGCCTTCGTGATTAGCTTAGGATGGGCATTCTGTGCCTGGGTAAGCGGGCAAAAGACCGAACACCACCCTGCAGGCACAGCCTACGAGGGCTGAGGGAAGATACGACGTACGACAGAGCGATCCACAGCGGAGGCAGAGCAGCAGGGGAGAGGTGGCTGCTTCTCCACAGAGGAAATTATTGCCATTAATAACATTGCGGAGTCACAGGCAAATCTAGTGGCAAAGAATAGCACTGGCAAGGCCTCCCCAAAGCCCGTGGAAACCAGACAGACTATGAATTCTCTCCTGACTTCAGTGACTGAACTGTGTGGATGATTGGAAGCAGAATTAATATTCTTGTATGAGTTTCTTCATTGTCCTGCCCCAGAATTCATTTTTAGCGTTGCAGTCAGCTTGACTAAAATAATTCTGCAGCCTCTCTTACTCTTTTCTTTCCCAAGGAAATTCCTTCTGTGTTATCATTTCTCTAAGGCAAAATTTCAGGGTAATAGAAAACGTTTAGCCTAATTTCCTAAAAATTAAGTTTGATGTTACCTTTGAAGTGTGGAGGGACTAAATGGGTTGTTTTAGGAAACATCAATAGATTCCAACTACCCCAAAATTTTACCTTGGAAAATCATTGGGGTTTGTTTGGTGAGGTTTTTGGTTTTGCTCCACTGCTTCTGTTTTACTACTTTCTTCTGCCTGTTATTAAATAGATCGGCACAGGACTGCCCTTCCCTGGGGCTCAATGATAGATCCCCCATGCTCCTAGGCAAAACCAGGCTTTGGGTAATTTCCTCAAATTTTCAAAAAGCCCTTTGGTTACCTCTTCCTACAGGAGAAAGAGATTTCTACGTGTCTAATGTAAAGCTCCAACAGACCTAGCTTGCACGTAGCCTTGCCCAGGATAAAATTCATTTGCCTTTCCTTCGAGATACTTGAAGAACGAACACACCTATGAAAAATCACGCAACTCACTCAGTGTTTGCAAGCTGTCACATTATTCCTTTCACTTGCGTTACATCCCTTCTCTCAAATTCTTTGACGGACGTGGCTGTTTGAATTGCTAACGCTCTGTGATGAGGACTGTCACTGTCATTTCTGCTGTGTTTACCCAGTGCCGCTCACAACGGGGTTCCCCTCCCCAGCATGGTCCCTCACGCTATGGTACATGCTAATAAATGGTAAGAGAAAAAGGTACTTCCCTCTTTGCAGCAGCAGAAATATAACAATCCTGATGAATAGGCCAGGGACTGGGAATATTTCCAGAAGCTGCAAGGAAAAAAGAAGTAATTTATTGCAGGTGCTAAAAATACATCATATACCTGTGAATACAGGTGACCGTCACTTGCTCGAACGACTGGTGCTGTCCTTGGAGGGAAAAGACCACGAAGGTCTCTCTGTACCGTAGTGAACAGTAAACAGCAAAGTCCTCCCCGAGTTTTGGGAGGGGCAGGCATTGACACTCTACGGCAGAGCTGGCCCGAAACACAATTAAATTTCCTCAGTAAAATCACATTCGGGTCTTCCGCGAGATCCAAAACGGTTAAAGCAATTTTCCTATCAGCTTCATTATTACCCTTCAAACAGCATTGTCATTCTCCTCCAGTTTTATTTTGCTTATCCCTTCATTAAACCCCGCCTGCTGATGTTTCAAATCCACGGTTATTTGCCTGTTTCTGCCCCGTCTCCGTCACCCCCGGATCTCCTTGGCTCCCTTTGCCACGCTGCAGCCGGGAGAGGCTGGGACCCTCCCTCTGCCTCTGGAAGGGGGGCAGTCGGGGTGGAGGGGGGGATGCACCCCCTTTCACACACGTATAAACCATCAGGGCTACTCCGGAGGGGCCCTGCTCATCCTTCCCTTTGCTTCTTCACACCTCTGGGATTGAGCTGTCATTGCCTGCTCCGGTCTGAACCCAGCTCCCCCGGTGTCAGCGCTCCTCCGAGTTTCTAGGGAGTTTTCAACCAAGCCACATTCCCAGGTTCTTTCTCAGGAGCCTGAATTAATTGAGCTTTTTTTAAGCCCTTAATAAGGCTGCTCCAGTTTCCATCCGCCGAGGACCGGACCAAACAACTTGCTTGCTTTTGCTCATTTTTGCCAAGATGTTACAAAAACGGTGGCCAAGGCATCGTCTCCCATCCCTTCCCTCACCTAAGTCCTTATTCGGAATTGGTACAGTGAAGAGGAGGAACGTGAAAACAAAGCGTTGCTCAGCTCCCCTTCTCCCAACCTGCCTGTCCCACCCAGGGAAACCTGCAGCATTACAAACCTCTGCGGCTGCGAGGATCTGATTATTTTTACGGAAATTTGCTCCGAAGTTCAGAAGTGGATCAATGACAATTTCTTGAGCTGGCTCCATTTTGAGAACCAAAATTGACTTCTGGAGAAGCTGCTTGACTTCCCAGCTCTCCCCCACCAGAAAAGAGATTATCGCGTAGGGCGGGGGTGATCTAATTCCGCTCCAAATAGGTTCTGGGCTGATTAGACCCCAATATAAAACTCACCTAGGCTCCAAGGAAAATAGAATAGCTCCCCGCTATACCCCTCCTCGTCACCCCTTTACACCAGAGAGAGACGGGAGTAAATCCATTTGCTAGTATCAATAGGCCACACAGATATAAACGCGTAATAAAGACGTAACGCAGGAGAGACTCATTTTGAGCAATTTAGCTCAGCTATTCCTTTTCTGAGCTCCCCAGTTTGCCCTATTTCCATTACCCAACCGTGCCACATCTTTGCTTTCTATATTGTCTTGCCGTCCGCCCGTCTCTCTCCTTGCTCTCCTTTCTTTTTACGTTTGAAAATACTTTTCTCCTACTTCAAAAGTCTTTTGCTTGTGTCCGAGTCCCTCTGTTTCCCTCTCGCCCATCGCCTGCCGGGTCTCCGCATCTCGCTGGGACCGCAGGAGCGGCAGCTTCCCCGCACGGAGCGCCCTCTCCTCTGCCTGCATGCTCTCTTGGCACTGTGTTTATCCTGGAGAAACCTGACTTGCCTTTCATTTAGTGCCACAATTCCTATCGTTTAGGGAGTTTTAATTGAAGATTCTGCTCATAAAAGGTAGTGCCGTGTTAAAACTGCCCTTTTACAGGCTGTAATTGCATCAAGGGAGTGCATTCCGCGCTGACCAGGCGCAGGAGGATAAGCGGGGCTCATCTTCGGTTCAGCTTTCACCCGTCCAGCGTCTCCCCAGCCTTCGCCCGTGCCTAGCAGTCGCGGCGGCGCACAGCTTACACCCCCCGAATCTGGTGTCAGCACAGTCTTACTGAAGGGGTTGAGGATGGGAGAGAGAACAAACCCAGCGGCCAGAACAGTCTGATGTGGTAAACTTACATTTCGTGGTCTGTCTGCAAAGGAGCAAGTGACCCCGGCTTTCTTGGCCTCCAGGTGTCCCTGACGGCAGAGCACGGTGGCACGTGCACGCACCGAAAGGTTATCCTGTCCCGCGGCAAGGGTCCCTGCGCCCGCTCCGCGGCCCGGGAGAAGCAGTGCAACCTTTTCCATCTGTCTACGAAGGAGAAATTCAGACTTTCTCCTTCATCCCGTCTTCCCTCTCAGCTTGGTCTTTCTTGGGAGCGAGCGCTGCCTTGCAGAACACGTTGCGCTGCAGGAGAAGCAAGAGAACTTTGTTTATTTTTGCTAAAAGCTCTGTTTATCCAATCCTTACATATACAGTAACCCAAACTACACTTTTTTTCTTACTCACGTATGTCATATCCATCATATAACTGGGGGGCTGAGTCGTTCTCAGTAGGGCCGAGTGACCGCAGCAAACACAACCCCTCTTAGTCTTTCACTTAATAAGTTAAAATTATCTCGGGGGCGCCAGAGGTAAAAAAGATTCAGGCTCTTAATGCAAATTTCTGGCTTCAGGTTAGCACAGTGCAGGGCCTCCATAAAGAGGCTTTTAATTTAGCTCTAATAGGGAGGTTATTGTATGTTAAATAAATACTAATTGATTATTTAATATATATGCGTTGAGGGTTAACTGCTATGTAATGAGCTCCTCTCCATTAGCGGCGCTGCTAAACGTCAATTAATATGGGTTTTATAATCAATTGATATTTAACATGCCCTAACTTCCCTGTTTAGACTTAATGGGTCAGCATTTCTGAAGTGGCCGATGCCAATAGTTTCTTTTAAAAATGAAAAAATATTTGTTGGAAGATTTACAACAGGATGGGAAGTTATGAATCCATTAAAAGCTCAGCAAATCAGCTCCCCAGGACTGGAGGCAGCAGGGCTAGTCTGCCTGGTGCCGAGAGCCGCGCGTACCAGAAACCCCCTGGGAATGGGAGAGGGGACCCACGTTCCCTTCACTTCCGCAGGACTTGGACTTTTTTCAGTCGAGGCCTTCCCAGAAAACGCTCTGTGCTATTTCAGGGCTTTGTACCATTAGGCGCCCTCCTTACTAGAACGTTAAGCAGTACATGGCACAGAGCCGGGCTTGGCCCCTGCGCGATCCTGGCTTTGCTGCCCAGTTGCACCGAGGTACAGGCTGGAGACGCGCTATGCAATGCCCCATTTGGAAAGGGCTGCGAGATGAACATTAGGGACAAGATTTTCAGGGATGACCAGGGGATTTAGACACACAACTTCTATTTGTTTTAATAAGTCCCATGTCTCTAAATCTCCCAGCTGCCTTTTTAAATGTCTAACGGCTCAGGCTTTATTCCCTTTGCCTCTCCGCCCCAAACACCCACAACCAAAGCACGTGCAAGCTGCTTGCCATGCACAGCAGGGAGAAAACAAGGAAGATTCTAATGAAAGGAGCAATCGTGACGCATTTATGACCATTACCTGACACGGTTTCTTCTCGGATTTCCTCACTGGCAGCTTTCAGACAGTTTTCATGACATGGCAGGGTTTAGCTCTGCTTGCCAAAAATTCAGGCTGGAAGAAAACATACAGGGAAGCACGGGATCTTTTCCTGTCTGAGAGCATCTTTTTCGTGTTTGCCCTCTCTTGTACCCAGCTAGACCCCTGCACCCTAGCAGGCCACTCCAGAAGCTGAATGCTCCCTTTTATATATATATATATATATTTATATATATATAAAAAATATAGCATATATATATTATATATATATATAATATATATATAAAAATAGATATAAAACTGTATTTCTAACCAAGCAGGGCTGGATGCAGGATGATGGATTCCCATTCCGGTGTTCTCACTCTGGTAGGCAGCAGCACTTGTTGAAGGCAACTCCATCGCTCTGCCATTGCGGAAAGCGGCTCACCTTACCCACGCTGAAGCCAGGTCAGTCCATGCAGCTCGCCTAACCAACAGGAACATCGTGGCCTAAAGCCTAGCCCAGACAGGGTCTTCATCTCCTGCACCTGCTTGGTAGGTTTTGTAAAATGTGCGGATGTTTTAAGCAATAAAAGGCCGTGCAGAGCAGGTGAAAGCGTGGAAATACCTTCTCTCATTGCAATTTGTACAGCGCTAAGACAATGGAGCTTAAAGCATCATTGCAGCTTTCAGGCAGCAGATAATAAAGATGTAGAAAGAACAAAGAGGAGTACATGGCCCCATCATGGTTTGAAGTCTACAGGCTGATTTATGTCATCTGAGGATCTGGCCCACTTAGATCTAATTTTAACATCCTTGACAAATTCCCTTTAACGGCAAACTGTCAAAAGGGAATCTTTTTCTCCGCCCCTCATCCTTCCATCTCCATGAGCTGTTCCCTGTGACAACACTGTGCCCGAGCAGTAATTGGCAGTATCATCCCATTATCACTTATTCTTAAGGCCCGAGGATTTCATTCCTTGCAATTTTCCTGTTGTGCAAATTCCCGTCTGTTAGTTTAACACGTGTGCATGCGCGTGCATTTATTCCCTCTGTGCGTACGCGCGCGTGCCCTGGGTCTGGGGAGGAAAGCAGTGCTTAAACCTGAAAGGGCCATTGTCTTATAAAAAAATCCTAAGGAAGCAAAGGAGCTAATTACTGATGACATGTAGTCGTGACTTGCGGGAGGAGGTGCCTCTGGTGTCTCCGGCAAACAGCCTCAATTCTCCTTATAAGCATTTTAAATGGATGATGATCCTAATGAACTTAACAGCATCACTATCCAAGGACAGCATCAACTCATTGCCATCCTGTATTTTGCAGAAATAGCTTCTCTTTAAGCAGCGTGCCCCTGCTTTGAACAGTAATGGTTTTTAAAAGTGTCTTAGCACACAAAGGCAAAATCTTTTTTGAAACAGGGTGGAATTGGTTGGTGATTATCACTGAAAAGCTGGCAGCCACCAGCTAACCTTCTAACAATGAAATATGGGAATTTACCTTCATGCTTCAATGCTTGCTATTCAGCTGTCTACCAGGGTCTAAATCAATGATTCTACACCCTCCACTCAAGGTTTCTCTTTCAAATGCTGCAGATATGACCTTAAGTTCATCATCTAAACAATGCAGTTCACGTTTAATTTCATTAATCTAAGATCTTCCATAAAATTGCAATATGGCACCATACCTTTCAAGTACCTTCATTAAAATCCATGTTATTTCTAAATCCTATGCATATCTATGAGGTCATACGGGGGTTTATTAAAATGGATTTCTGAAAGGCTCAGCTCTTTTATCACCAATTGTCATAAGGTAGTTTACAATAAAAAAATTTTTTAAAAAGAAATCCTCTCCTATCGCTTAGGTGATGAACAGATCGCCCATTTCTGCAAATTACCCCCTTTCCTATTTTTTAGCCTTTTTTCCCAAGGATTTTACATTTGGAGGGGAAAGAAAGAAATTATTAAGCCCTCCTCCTTCACATATTTTCTGCTGTTTACTCCGCCTAGCGCGCAGTTACCCTTTTGCCATGTATCACGGCACTCGGATCCAGGGGACATTGTTTCCAAGATTTGCCCCTAGATGTCTATATGGCACCATGTTCCTGCACGTTGCATTTTGTTGCTGTTCTTGGAAAAATACATTGGCACAAGTTTATTTTTCTACCACATCCCTTTCCCTCCCTCTTGTCTATATTATACATTGCTTGCTATTGCAGTAACACCTTGGAAGGCCAGTTAGGAGCAGGGACCTCATGATGGTAGATGCCGAGAGCACAAGAGACAGATCCTGCCCCTCAAAGTCCCTTCTCTCAGCACTTCCCACCTGGTTAGATCCGAAGATATTCAAAGGAAAGAATTTTCCTCTTTAGTTTGTGCCCGCAGCAAGCAAACGCAATTTATGCTGTAAAGTTGTGCCATAATTCAGGCGTAGGCGCATAATAACAATAGCAGTAATGCAAAATAAATAGATTAATCATCTTCCTAATAAGCACACACTGCGACCGGCCCCCGGTGCCCTGATCCTGCCAAGTGCCCGTGCACGGCTGCCTTCCCGCACCCCAGGTGCCTGCAGATTCCAGACCCTCCTCCAGGCCACACGCTCTTGGCAGGTTTATTTCCAGGATCAGGGAATAAATTCATAGTGCCGATACCTGAGCTTACCTGAGCCCCGCGCTCGGCTCTGGGCATTCGCAGACACACACACCCCCCCGCTGCCTTAATAAGCACTGTGGCAGGAGGGATGGGCTGAGCTCCCTCGGGAAGCAGCGCAGAGGTGGGGCACGTTCCCCCAGCCTTGCACAGGAGTTGCCGATTCTGCCTATTAGCACTTGCTTTCCTCCCTCCCCGAAATGCAAAGCGAAGCAAAGGGCTACGCTCCGCCGTTTATCGCAAAGCCGCCAAAATCCGCTTCCGTAAGAAATCAAAGCAACAACTTCCCTAAAACAAGGATGTTTTATGGGTTTCCCTGCGAACTGGGAAGCAAAAATGCCAGAAAAGACTGGGAATAAAAATCTTCCGGAGCATCACAGAGCCTTGGGAATACCTGGCCTGCTTCAGAGTGACAGGAGCGCAGCGGGAGGCCGCCTGCGTGGGCGCAGAGGGACCTGAGGTGCTGCTAGGAAACCCTCCGAAAGTCAAACTTCAAATTCGGCCCCTAACTACGCATTGAGGCAAACGAGCGTCCCAGACCGCACGGGGGGACAGCTCCGGGATGCAGGCAACGATCCCACCCTGCCAGGGATTCCCCAGGCTTCGCTACGCTTCCGCTGGTTTCCATCCGGAAAGTCCATGGGGCTGGAGCCTCCTGAAGCCACCGGCAGACTTCTCTGTGTGCATGGGCTCGGTTTAGTCCTCATGCTTTAATTAATTGCAATTGAGGCTGCATTGGAGCAACCATTGCTCCCTCCTTAATTAAACTTGCCACTGAAACAAGTTCAGTTCAAGTAAGTTCAGCACCCGCTCTATCGATCTCCTCTGGAAAATATCCGCCCCTTACGTTAGTGCTAAGCACAAACAGATCCCTGGCAAAATCTAACGCAAACATTCAAGTATTTAGATTTTTCACAGAGGTAAAGAGGACAGAAACGACGATATCTGTGCCCAAAAGAAAATCAAGTTCCACGATGTTTCCATCTCTTAAGCAAAATACTAAGCAGGCTGAAGGGACAAAGCTGTCCTGTGGTCCTGCCCTCACCCTCTGCACTATTTTACCGAGGTTCCAGCAGGAGACACCACTATTGAGATGTCACTTGTGACAAACCTTGCGCAGTTAATATTGGTTGATGACTTCAGCCTCACCTTCCTTCATCCTCCCCTAAAACCGTACCCGGCTGCAGTACTGCGCTCACGGTGTAACATTACTCTGAAGAAGCAATTACAGCGAGCAGAGCAAGGAACTCAAGACAGGTCACCTAAATGAACTGAGGGAAAAGTACATGAGAAAACAAGAAAATGTCTTCATCACTTTTCAGGCTTCAAATTGGAAAAACAGGGATCAATACAGCAGAACTTCATTTAATGGTGTGAAAAACAATCCACCCCAAGACAGGCAGGAATCACTTATTGCAAAACAAACAGGCCAATTAGGGCCGGGCTGGGCGCAGCGGGGCGCCGGTGCCGGGGCCATTCCTCCAGCCTCGGGCACAAGGGACGAAGCCACCGACAGAGGATGCTCCGAGGCCAGACAGCAAACCACCACCACCACCCCCCAAAAAGGCAGCACTTTGCTGCTTTTTCTTCCCCTCATGTTTTTTTTTCATCCGTGGTCCTTCCCATTCATTTTAATGGCCAGAGGAGCGGCATGCAGCTCTGGCTGAGAGGCCTGGGCTGGGTGGTGGGGACATGACACGTTCTCACGCGTGCCAAGGTTCAGCCAATGGCTCTTGGTCTGGCCCCTCGCATAGTGAGGAGGAGAAGGGCGTTGTCAAGCCGTGGCTTTATGTTGTCCACGATGCTGGGGATGTGCAGGAGAACCCCTTGACCGCAGCTGTCACCACCAATACCACTCACTAATACCATTGTCACCATCCCTGGAGGGATTTAAAAGCCGGGCAGACGAGGTGCTCAGGACCATGGTTTGGTGGTGGGATGGCAGTGTTAGGGTTAGCAGTTGGGCTCGATGAGCTTAAAGGACTTTTCCACCCTGAACGATTCTGTGATTCCCTGTTGAAAGCAGCAGACCCTGCAGAACCACGCTGGCGTCCTTCCTCGCAGCTTGGTCCAACGTGACCTTAAAGCGCTCGGTGTCGGGGTGCAGCACCCTCCGCAGTCCCCTTCCCCTGCTGGGCGGCTGTTGCTGTGTTGGGAAATTCTTCATCATCTATAGCGAAATGGCAGCTCCGCTCTCCAGCACGACACTGTACCCAAATACAAACATCTGCCACGTGAGGGTTTTATTGCTTTTCCTGTCGTTGCCACCGCCGGGTCCCGTAGCGTATTAAACAGATGAATAGAAGTGATGTAGAGGGGGCATAAAACCCGCCAGTCTTCACAGAGGGCCAAGTGCCACTGGAATGGAGAGGGAGGGAGGCTGGAGCTGACATTTGCAGAATTAACGTCATGTTATTAAAACAAATTTGGCAGGAGGGGAAAATATGTTTGCTTTGCGCTTAATAACAGCTACGAGAGCATATTCAAAATCAAATATTTGTAAGGCGGTAAGTTAGCGTTTCCTCCTCCCCCTCGTCGGTCGGACCCAGCCCCTGTGTTACCGAGTCACGGGGCTGCTCTTTTCACCGTACCTCAAAACACAGAGGGGACATCAGGCCCAGATCTCAAGCCTAACTTTGAATTTATAATTGTCTTCAGAAAAACAATCAACCCCAAAACATGTGGCCGCAGTCTCTGGATGCATTTACAGAAAACTGCTATGCATTGCAATTTTTCTCTCTCTCTCTCTTTTTTTTTTCCCCCCCTTCTGCCGAAACATTGGTTGTATTTTCCCCCTTTATTTATTGGAGTGCTAAATGGCTTATTTCAGTAATAAATCAGGCCCTTTCATTACATTTTTTAAGGTGTTGTCACTGTTATGAAGTACAGCGTGCCATCAAAATTAAGCTCAGATTGCATTACCACCTATTTTATAGATAGAGAATTACTTGATGGATTTTTTTCTTTCCCCACCAGCCTAAGCACTTGGTGTCTCTCCTTCAAAGAACTGACTGCCTAGTTTCACAGAAGTTTTCCTCTACAACTTATGGAATTTTTGTTCGGGATGTCTCACAAATATCTTTGCATTATGTTTTAAAACGGAGGGGCGATAACTTCTTTTAGCCCAAACTAACAATTCACGTAAGCGCGAGGAATCGTTAACAGGTACAGGCGACGCTAGAGCGGAATTACCTGGGGTGGCCGGCTCCTCTCTCCCTTCTCGAGGTATAAATCAGAAGTAATTCCACCCAAGTCAGGACAGTTACCTTACAGGGAAAAAAAAAAAAAATTGCCTCAACGGCGCTGGAATGAGGCAGCCTTTCAGGTTTGCCACGTTCGTTACAGAGGCAGCTGAAGGAGATGCTGATTTCCAGGGAAATTTCTGGTTGACTTCATCCGAGGAAGAGCCCCTTCTCCTTGCCCGCTGCCGGCTTTCCTCGGGGTGAGCACATGGTGCCCGCTCCATCGTCCCCTGTTCCGTGGCTTCACTGCGAAGGACAAACAGCAAAACCTGGCGTTTGATTTCCAAACAAATCTCCATCTGTGAGGGTTTAGTATTAGCATCCTCTAATTAGCGATGGAAATTTCTACTTGGGTCTGTATGCAGTAATCATATAGGAAGTTATGTGAATGATACGAGTATTAATATAATAATAATGCTGCATGCATGCAGGAGGTGGAGACAGTGCAGGGTAGCCCAGAAAATCCAAAGGTAAATCCCTGAGCTTGCCGTACGCAATCACAGAATCGTTTGGGTTGGAGAAGACCTTTAAGTTCCCCAGCCCAACCGTTCCCCTACCCCTGCCATCCCACCACTAAATCCTGTCCCTCAGCACCGCGCCTGCACAGCTTTTAAATCCCCCCAGGGATGGGGACTCAACCCCTTCCCTGGGCAGCCCCTTCCAGAGCCTGACAGCCCTTTGGGGGAAGAAATTTTTCCTAATGTCCAACCTAACCCTACCCTGTTGCAACTTCAGACCATTTCCCCTCGTCCCATCATCCATTACCAGGGAGAGATGGTGGTGAGCGGTGTCGGATCTCTCCTCGCAGAAGACGGAGCCATGCTGCGTCCCCACCTCTGAGGTCTGTGTGGAAGCACAGCCAGGAACGCTTGCAGAAAGCTTGCAGGGCCAAAAGCCCACCTCGCGTTCTGCCTTTCCCTCCCCAGTGCAGGAATCATCCCCGCACCACCCTTCGCCTCACTGCTTGGGCTCTCTGTCAGGCACACCATGCGCACGTGGAGGCCAGAGGTGGGGAAGACCTGTCAGAGCCCCCCCGTTACAAACCCCAAAGCAAAGCATCCCTTCTGTTAAACACTTCAGCAGAAAGGAGCATTAAAAGCTGCTCCGCTAACAGTACTGGAACTTGAGCATATGTTTAAAGTGAAGTGTGATATAAAAGGCTTCCCGAATTGCATCTCTGTGAAGAAGAGAAGGCTGAGAGGGGATCTTATCAACACCTACAAATATCTCAAGGGTGGGGGTCACGAGGACGCAGCCAGACTCTTCTCAGTGGTGCCCAGCGCCAGGACAAGGGGCCATGGGCACAACCTGAAGCAGAAGAGGTTCCAGTTGAATGGGAGGAAGAACTTGTTGACTTGGAAGGTGCCCAAGCCCTGCTGGGATTCTGGGATTATTATCATCCCCTTAGACGCAAGGCTTAGAGCAGAGATCCATAGCACAGCGTGCTGCAGCGTGGCCACGTCACACCAGGCACAGACTGAGCCACATCGTTCAGGGCAGGTAGATGGGGCGGGGGGGGGCGGGCCCTTTCGTCATGTAGGTTGAATTCAGGCCACCAACCTGCCGCCTCCTCACCACCGCTGCTGTGATGCTGCTGGTTTTAAGCAATAGGTGGCACTTCAGGAAAGAGTTTCTTCTAAATTTCCAAAGCAAGGAGTTTTTCAGCATTCCTCCTCTCTGCCTTTCCTTTATATTGACAGGAACATTTTTTGCCAGGATGTTTAGAAGCCAGAATGTCCCAGAAGAAATAACTAAAGAATGGCTCACCTGCAAATTGTACCACCCCCCTCCCACCTCCGCTGTGCCCGCTCCTTCTTCCACCCGCCCTGACACAAACTGGGAGCAATCCAAAGAAACCAGTGGCATTACCCTCCAGTAGCCCGCTGACGCTTATGTTCCAATTTGCAGAAAAGTGACTGCAAATCTGCGGACGCGTCCGCCTGGTGCTGCAGAAGTCATTTTAGAAAACCAGCTCCTGCACATTACGGGTGACACTTTGAGCGCCGTGCGTGCCAGCGACCCGCTGCAGCATCCCCCCCCAGAGCTGCCGAGCCGTTCATTCATCTTCCCAAGATGAGAGCCTGAAATCTTAGGTAACCTTCCTTTTTTTCCCCCCCCCCTCCCTTCGCAGCACCTTCGACTGTCCGATTTGGGGATGGCTGCAGATGCTGCTCTCGAAGCCGGCCTCTGTCCATCCCCCCCCCCCCAACCAGGGCTGGAGCAGAGCTTTGCAGCTTCCAGGAAAAAGCAATAATTCCCCTTTCGTGCTCCAGGCTGACTCCTCGGAGGTGCCGAGAGGACGGCGGGCGCTTGGAGCTCTCCAGGGAAGGGCCAGGCACCCCGTGCTGCCGGCCGAGAGGCAACAACTGCTTCCAACTCAAAACTTTTCTTGTTCATTAAAGGCATAGCAGAGGACCAAGCTGCTCAAGGAGTTAAATGTATTAAGCGATTTACAATTAATATAGAACTCATTCCAGAGATATCTACTAGAGAGTACAACAGGGCAATTAACCCACTAATACACTAGGCTATTACATCGCTATGTCTCTTATTTTAGCCTGAGGTGATTTGAAACGCATTGGATTAAAGGATATTACAGGAGATAGCATGAAAAATAGCTTAATGTAATGAGCCATCCCGTGATGTCTGCTATTAAAGATGATTTGCAGTTGAAAACTACAACATACAGTAGTTCAGCCATTTAGAAACATGAGTATATTTAACCCTTTTCTAGCCAGCGTCCCTTAGATGAATCGGTGGAAGAGTTTCTCTAGTAATCTGCTAATAACTTTTAAAAATAGATCCCCGAGAGAGTAAATAGGCTCAGGCGGAGGGAGGCTATTTGACTGGCGACACACGTTTGCGAAATGGGAACTCGTAACAAATTTCTATAGTAGCCTTAGGCCTGTCATATCCGTTTCAAATGGTAACTCAGACAGAACCAGGAAACAAAAGCACCTTATCTTAAAATCTATAGCTGTACAGCTTAGCACGGAACTAGCAGCACCCAGGGAAGGGAGGGCTCGGCGGTTGGAAAAGTTCCTGCCCCTGGAGCAGACCTGGCACCGGGGCCTCCGATAGCTCAGGTGCCTTCGCTGCTGGGTTTGCACCGCAGGCAGCCGCAGGTCGCCAGCTCCTCCTCTCTGCTTTAGTCCAGCTCTGGTCAAGAAACCAGCACCAACCAGTCTGAATAAAGGTGTCTAAAGGCATCTTGTTCCCAAAGACAGAAAGCTGCACCTGAGCAAGTGCTCAGCTCTAAGCACAGAGCTCCGGCGCCGAGCTTCGTTCCTCCTTGCCAGCAAGGGAAGGATCATGCCACGGGCACGTGGAGGTGCTGAGCAGCAGATCCTGCCCGCACACGAGCCCGGAATCTGCCCTGCAGCCGAGGCGGCTTCCCACGAGCGGCTCAAGCACAGCTCTGCCTTAGCAGCGCGCTCTGCCAAACTAGGCAGCTGTAAATCACCCTTCCAACCCTGATCTCCGGCACAGACGGGTGAGGGGTGGCAGACGAGGAAAGCAAGAGCAGCTTCACCCTGCTCCTGCAGAAAGTCACTGACTTTGGGGATGATCCGGCTGCTCAAGGCTGCCTTCAGATGAATTTTAACTCTCCAAGGACAGAGTTTCCCCCACACCTCTGGGTGCCTCTTCCAGCGCTTGGGCACCATCATTAAAAAACCCTTTTTCTTACGTCCAATCTGAGTTGTATTTGCTGTTGCTTCTACTTTTCTTTTGCTTAAGACCAGGTAGAAACACGCAGAAGAGCCCCCTCCAGCTGCTGCATCCCCCAATCTTGGAAGAAACCGG
>NW_009258884.1:288288-302626 GCF_000687185.1 Egretta garzetta
ACAGCAGAACCATCCCATGGCCTCTCCTGGATCCTGGCATCCATCTTCTCTGCAAACCCTCTCACACGAGCAGCCCCCATCCACCCACGGCTGAGCCGAGGAAGCAAACCCCAAACCCCACCAGGGAGGTCAAACAACACCACTGGGGAGAGGGAGCCTGGCCCTTGGGTGGCTGCTGGCAACTTTTTATGCTGTGCTTCATAACGTAACACAGGTTTTATTCCTTATATCCATAGGGGTGTTTTAGCCCAGCTCGCTGCCTGCAAACCAACGTCCTTCCAGCCCAGGTGACCGCTGATTCCAGTCCTCAGGAAAAATCACAGTCCTGCTAAAGCAGTTTCCACCCGGACAGCGTGCATTTCTCTTTCTCCTATTTCTGCATTTTCCTTTCCAACTCGGAATGCAGTAAAATCACTGAATTCATGCTGTCAGTCATGATGGGTTTTGTCTGTGAGACAGGTAAGATTCTGCACACCCCAGGCACGGTCTCTCTTTTTAACCACCCCATTTACACAGAAAGAGAGATGGACAAAACTGGCACTTATTTTTCCACCAGAAAAAGGCAAGATGTTTTCCCCATCTTTCCTGTGGAAAAAAAAAAAAAGTTTCTTTCTTCCACAGACAGCAAGCAAGCAAAAAAATCCCATGCAGCCCATTAAAGACATCCCGGGGGGACTTGGGGGAAAGGTATGAGTAAAAATATGATGAATAGAAGATCGTTTTCTGGGTAGCTTTGCAGCTGGGTGAGGTGTTACAGGGTTCTCTCACTTGCCTGAACAGAGGCGATCCCACGGCCACTGCTCCTCAGCTTCCCTACCTGCCACCGTCTCCTTCCCCACCCCGTTTTGCTCCGAGGTGCGGTGGATCTGTGGCAAATGGTGGGTCTTGACTCTTCCCTTCCCGGTTGCCTTTCCCCAGCCGAAGAGCTCTGCATTTGCTGTCCAACCTCAAGCCAACAGCAGCCTGCCTTGGGCTGGGGTCTCCAGCCAGCCCCTCTGCCCACGGTACAGGCAGGAGCTTGGGAACGAGCTGGCGCGTACCAGTGCTCTGAGCATCACTATTTCCATTTTGTTCCTCAAGCCCAGAAGCAAGGAGGCTCAGCACCTGCAAAACAGCCCCGTGCCGGGGCTGCCCATGAAATGCCCGATCGCCACCCTTGCCCTGCCAGCACTCGTGGTGGGGCTCCGCACGCCGCATCCCTACGCACACACGTGCTCCACAGCATCCCTACGGACATCAGCATCGCTGCGGGATTCGGGCTGCCGGTGCAGGTTCCTGCCGACGGTGAAGCCCTCTGGCCTTCTTGGGGCAGCGCTTTCTCCCTGAAACCCAAATAAAAGTGCTTGGTTGTAAGACAATATTTTTTTTTTTTTTTAGAAAGATCAAATGAGGATTCTCACATTTGCATAAAATAGAAAAAACTCTTCATGGTGCAAAACCCAGACCAAATTGATGACACTTCCCATGGAAAGCACTTTGGTAAGGTGCACAAGGGATGACCTCAGGGAAGTCAAATGAACGGGGCAGGATGGTTTTTAGACAGGAGGATACGAGTGCTGCCTCGACCCACACCTCCCAAGCACCCTCCGCTGTGGGTGCAGCTCCTCGTTTCCCAGGAGTCGCCATCGCCTGCACTCCCCTTGCACAGTCTTCTCAAAATATGTGTAGACAGAACAAACGATTATCTGACGATTAAAGCCAACCACCACCATCAACACAAACACCACCAACATTAATTCTCCACCTGAGAAAACACGACCCAGCAGCAGTTGCTGCCTCCCTCGCACGGCTCCCAACCCAGCACCAGCCACCTGGGCAGTGCAGGTTACCCAAAGTAGGGTCAGTGGCTACTTGGGGATGCTGCCACTGACTGCGTTTGCTTTCCATTGCTAACCTGTGCCCTGAGGTTTAAAAGGTGCGTGCTGATTTGCACTGAAATTCTGAGGAGGACGGATGGCATCGTTACGGTTCCTCCTCGGAAAAATTTGTGAGGAACGAAGGAAAGAAGGAGAAAACCAAAAACCAACAAAAAGTGCTCTCGGGCTGAGATTCTCCTGGACCTGAGCCGAGACACTTCTGCACCAAAGTGGAAAGAGAAGACGAAAAAAAAGCCATTTCCCCAGCTGACCCCCACCCTCCAGCATCATCCAGTGGGGATTTTAGGCAGAGGGTGGCGTTTCCCACAAACCCATCCGCAGGGGCGGGAGGGAGGAGGCAGCGGGGACCTCTTTCTAATCAAAGGACTTGTCACTGTCACTTTGGTGCTAGCAGGTGCCACGAACAATAACCAGGATCCCACGCCTCTGAAACGTGTTATTAACAGGCTACATTCATCGCCACCCACCCCTACCCCAACCGGCTTTCCTTTTTGCTTTACTCTGGGCTGCCTGCATCCCAAGCGGCGCGGGGACCTGTCATTTCTCGTTTCCATCCAGAGGAACGAGTGATTTGGGAGAAGGGGAGAGGATGACCAGGGCTTTCTGACCTTTTCTCCTTCAATTTCATTCCTCTCCTCTGCGAGGAGAAAATGGCAATCACGCTAGGTGGAACCGACAAACTCATCTCGGTGTCACTCCCTTACGCCTCCAATAGCTGTGTCACTCGGCATCAGGGACGGGGAGGCAGCGACGGGATTACGGGCACATGATGGCCCTAATCTGCAAAGAGATTTAAGCCTTCCCCATGCTCTGCTGGCATCGGCTGGGGTGGGGTTATTTAATTGTGAGCGCGGTTATGTGAGGCAGACCAAAAAAAAATAAAAAAAATCTACGTGCTCTGTCCGCTTTTCCTTTCCCAGTGGGGTTGGTGTCTCCCCGCACCTGCAAAACTCCTCCTCACGGGGGTAAGAGCTTGCGGCTTCCAAAATCGCTAAGCTCTTCGCATCACTTTGTAAATTAAATTGAAGATATGTCAGGGGTGTACTGTAGTGATGGGGAAACTGAGGCACAGACCAGTAATGGGGCTCTCCCAAAGCCATGCCATAGCTGTGAGGGCACCGAGCGCCCAGGTGCCTGCCCCGCTCCCGCTGGGGCTCTCCTGCAGCCGAGCAGACAGGGATGGACAGTGCAGGAAGACAGACAGACACCCGGGGACAACCTCTGCTCTGTGATGCCCACCCTCTGCCACCCCCAGAACCGCTCCGCCTGTGCCAGCGATTACCCCGCAGGGCGCAGACGAGAGATGCCAGCGGTCCCCACAGAAACGTCCCCAACACCTTACAGTCACCGCAGGGAGGAGAGGAGCGCCCGGAGCATCGCAGCCATATCCAGAGAGACAGCCCAAGGCACTGCTGATCAACAGAGCAATTAATTAATAAAAATGAGACCCGTAAAAATGGCCGGACAAGAGGACTCTGTGCCAGGAGTGGCATCTCTTCACCAGGGCTTGGCAGGTCACGTCCCAGCCCGGCTTTTCAGCCTCCAGAGGAGCCCCGGGCCATGCCGCTCGGTGCAATTCATTTAGCAGTTTTGCTATCGAGCACGATGGTTTGCACAGGAGCGCAGCGGGCCGTGCCTGCTGGAGACAAAGCCACTGGGGCTGGCCAGAGCCACCGCCGCGACGAAGCCACCGGCTGGACGCAAACCATCAGCTCTGCTTCTTGGGTGGGGGCTGACACCTCGCGTTTCACCTGGGACCCGCGCAGGATTTGCAAACACCTTGATCGGCGAGGGAAAATGTGGCTCAGGGTAAATTAGGGATAGCGCGATTTTTCTAAACCGTTCTTGGCCTCAGAAGAATAGAGCCTGAAACACAACTGCTGGAGACAAGAACAAAGAACAGCTATAGCATCCTTTTAGTCAATTGTAACTAGTTCTGGATGAGATATGGTGTCGCAGGACTATATATTCCTGGTCGGCACGATGCAAACCAGCTAATTACCCCCAATACTTGAACAGAAAAGCGCAGGAAGGCGAAGGGGGAGAGAAGCAGGGGAGGAGGTTTTGTGCAAGAGAGCTCTTCTACCAGCAAACTCCCTTTTTTGGAGGGTAGGAGGGATATTAGTTGGTAACAGCAAGAGCATAGATTTTTGCACTCCTATAAATCATTATTACTGGAAGGTCCCTGAGGGGATGAGAAGAATGAATCAGTTACACGCACAGAGCCAAACTTTTAGGTGGAGAAAGGGAAAAAGATAAAGAAAAAAAAAAAGAGGAAAAGAGGGGAAGAGAAAAAGAGAGAGAAGACAAGATTTTAAAGGGGGGGGGGAAGAGAGGAAGAAGAAGGGAAAAGAGAAAAGAGGGGGAAAGATAAATAAGAGAAAAGAAATCTATATAAGAGAGGGAAAGAAGAGGAAAAGCAAAAGAGAAGGAGACAAAGGCAGGAGAAGCGGAGGAAGGGAGTGCGGGAGAGAGAACAAAAGCGAAAGGAGAAGGAGGAAAAGAAAGGGAAGAATGAGAAGGGAATGAATGAACTTTGGAAGCAATTTATAATTCCTTTCACCTACATCATGAATTGAACATGCAAAAAAAAAAAAAAAAAGCAGGCAGGAAGGGAAAATATTCCGCCCAGCATGCAGATTATCATTTGAAAAGATTCTGTTGCTATGTTTTTGTCCCTGGGTGATGAAAATGAAATTGTCTGATGTGTGCGCCGTGTTAGATTTACCTTCGCAGGGTTCACCCACAATCAGTGGAGAGGGGTCATGCCACAATATGTCATCTCACAGCTCCATCACACCAACTCCAATTTATACGAGGAGGTATTATGCATTTCAAAGGAACCCCCCGCGCGTGGCTCTTGTTACTGATCTATATCGCAGCTCAGCTGAGGGAAGATTAGTTCTGCTGCAAGGGCAACGAGACTTATTTGTTTATGATTATATTCTCCTTAAAGACGCACTATTCCTTTTTTTTAATGTCTAATTTCAAGCGTGCATTCAAGGGGTTGGGGAGGGGGTGGGATGGAAAAGGTGAGAGAATTCCGCACTCTCCCCCAAGGAAACCTAATAGTCTTAGTCTCCCATGCATCCTGCTCATTAAAAAAAAAAAATCTCCATTTAAATGCAAATTTGAGTTTTAGCTGGGGACTCCCCCAAAAGCTTCTCTTGGAAGCACCAGGGAAATAGGATTCAGAAACCTAAAATGGCTGACAGCAGCCGAACGCCCGCAGAAAACGCTTCCCGTCTAAATACCCTCATCCTTCCCCCTCCGCAGCCCGATGCCCCCGGGTCCCCGCGCCACGTCCTCGTACAGCCCGGCCGGCTCGGGCGCAGCATCACTTATCACCGCTCTCCACTGCGAGATTGTTTTACCTCAGGCAAACACCATCCCAGCGAGCTAAAACTGATAATATTAGCCTTTCAACTCCTGCTCGCTCTTGCTTTAATCAACGTTTTCCCAGAAAGTCGCCGGGTTTGTCCCTGATAAAGGCTCTGAAGGATTTAATGAGGCCGCCGAGCGCTGCAGACCCCGGGCAGCCCTGCACCGCTCAGCGCAGCTCCCCCCATCCTCCTGAAGGCTGCTTTAATTTTGGGGGGCTCCAGATGATGCTGGGCACCCAGGACAACACCAAGCAGATGGCACTGAGCCGACACAGTCGCTGAACTTTGGGTGCGGGGCCGGGGGGGGGACACATAACCCCCAGCACTGAAAATCCAGTGAGTCCTGGGAAGTTTTTACAGCAGAAAAGGTGATTTTTTTGATGGGGAGAAGATGCAGAAGAAAAGGGCAAGCGCACCACCAGGGGGGTGGGGATGTTCAAAGCCACCAAGCAAACCCCATGGCTGCTACTGAACCTGCCCAGCTCGGGGCACCCCGGGATGCCCCTGCCATGAGAAACGCCCCCAAAAAAGGGTTTTCTAAAGGAAAAAAAAAAAAAAAAGAGAGACATGGGATGAGGGAAGTGAGGACACCTGCAAGCGTTCTGGCAGCTTAAAGGCACTTGCCTTCGCAGCCAGAGCGGGGCAGGATCCGTCCCGAGCTCTCATGTGGAGACACTTTTGCTTATTGTCGCCAGGCCCGTTCCTGGCTCCTCTGCCCATGATTAACATATCGCCTGGTTATAATAAATATGCCCATTCCCATCTAGGAAATAAATGGGTCCATTGGGGACCCACGAGGAACGGAGACACGGAGCTGCTGCTCTCTGGCCCCATCTCTCGGCACCTCCCAGCCCCTCCACAGAGCAAAGCCGGCAGCGCCAGCGGGATTTGCCGGCAGCAGGGGTTGCACGGGCACCTCCAGGTTTTTCTTACTGTTTTCTTGAAGCATTTTGCCCAAGTTTGCCAAATCAGCACAGAGCTGGACACGTCGAAGCTGCCGTCGCCTTGACTTCAAATTATTGTCGGCCACATCAATTAGATGTGCACGACTGAAAGCGATACCCGTCCCCCTTTGCTGTGCCGCTGGCACGCTGGAACAATAGATGAACAGATAAATGTATCTAGGAGAAAATGAGCATATTAATTAAGGGTGGAATTGGCTCGTACTCCACTTGAAGCGTACCCTACATTTGCGTGGCGTTTCCCCTTAGCCAGGGTTTGAGCACTTGGTGGGACGGCAGGATGGCTGCTGTACCCATGGGGATCCCACCCCAAAGAGCCACCAGTCCTACAACGGGTCCCCCTCACCCTGGGGGCCTGATCCTGCTCGTCCACATGCTGGGGAACACGCAGGGAAACCCCTGGTGTTACCAAACCCCTGTGCACGGACACGAAGGGCCACGCTGGAGAAGGAGCACTCCCAGCAGCACGGACCCAAAGTGTTAAATATTTTCTGCTTAAGTGCAAAATCTTTACAGTACGGCTCATTGAGTTTCTTCCTACACCAGATCTTCACTGGAGAAAGAAAACCCGAGATGCCAAGGGCCAGCTGCAGGTCCCTGTAGCCCAGGTTTGTCCAAAGACCCTCACGGCCGTCGAGCTCCGACCTAAGCAAACAGCCCGTCCGCATCGACCAGCCCAAGGTGAGGACCCAAAAGCTCGATGACCTGGGGAGGCATCCAGCCCTGGTCTTCCTGGAGGGCCTCCTGGGAAGGGCGCCAGCCCTCCCTCTCCCGGCCATTTCCTCCCTTGTTCTTTGTAAAAACCACACTCATTTCACTACTTTGAAAGCTCATAATATGATGGGTGAAAACAATTAAATGAAATAGACTGGTAATACCCATGAGAAAACATTTTTAGATATGATATTACAATCTTGTTTCAAAATTGGATTTTGCCAAGAGGAAATACAGTTTATTATAAAACACATTTTCTTTTAATTTAATTATATAATCTTTGGCTTCGGAGAAGGGATGCTTAAATCAGACCCATTTAATTTTCAAGTGTATTCACCCATCACCTAGGGCAAATTGGTTTAAATTAGCAGGTGACTATATAAGTTCTAGATATGTGTCAGACAAAAATTTATCTGCGAACTCTGTACAAAAGAGCATCTACATCAGCAGCACAGCAGCAGAAATTACAGGGGGCGAACAGACCAGTATCTGAAGAGTAGCAGTTGCTCTGATTTCAATGATACCCACTACGAAACCCGATCTAGGATTATTTTTTTTTTATCTTTGTTAATGTTTTGCCAGATCAGTTCATCACGCTGCACGCCTGCACTGTGCCAATAAAAACTGATGACCTGCAGTTAGTTTCTACCAGGTGCATTAAATTCCCATAACGTGAACAGACCTTGCTAAGTCTACCATAGCCTCTTCTTTTGCAGAGATTACATTTCCAACCTAATGACAAGAGTGGTTTGTTCAGACACCGCAGCCGCTGAAGTCTTCCGCCGATCCGTCACGGCGACACGGCGCGCGGCGATCGCCACGCTCCCGCGAAACCACTCGAGACGGGCAATACCTCGGCGAGTTGGATGGCACGAGCCCTTGCCCATCCCACCCTTTCCCCCCCTCCCATTGCTGGGTTCCCAGAAGCCGAGGGTGAGCCTGCTCACAGTTCACTGGGACACAGCATTTGCAAGTGAGCAAAGAAAACATCTCCAGCCCCAGCAGCTGCACATGCAAACCTGGTTTTGCACAAGCAGCCGGGCACTTGGGGATCCCAGGGCTTAAAAATCTGTGCTTTACCGCTGCTCGCTGTGGTTGGGGGTAATCACTCGCAAAGGCAAGAGAGGAAATTCCTCAGCAAAGGGAAAACACTGCAGTGCAGTCAAGGCTGACTCGGCGAGAACGCTACGGTAATAATAAATAATAATAACGTGGGACTCGGAAGGGGTTTTTCGGCGCAGGTATCAAAACACTCTCCAGGAGCGCTGGCTGGGGCAGGATGAGCCACCCCGTGAGGCCACCGCCGCCACTGCGTGCCAGCCAGGCTCGAGCGCCCAAACCAGCCTCACCCGAGCATCCTTCTGCCCCCACCTGAGCTGGGTTCATATATATTCAGAAATACAGCCTTCCTGTTTTTCTGCTCCCCTTCCCAACAAACACACCTAGATCCGCACCCTCCAGAAAAACTGGCCAGGCGGTGCCACCAGCGAGGGGGGGACAACTACCCCAGCTTTAAATAAGCCACAAAAAGCAGTGCCCGCCAGAGTGGTTCCAAAGAATGTTTATCAATATGGTGACAGGCACTCCAAAATATATTTATATTTAAATAGATATATTTATATATATAATTTATTTATTTAAATATTTAAACCTTGCCCAATGCCAGCTGGGCCAGAAACCCAGCCAGCGTTAGGAGGCAGAAAACCAAAGCAGCACCAAACCACAACTGGATTACTGTGATTCTTGCCAGGCTGGTTTGGTTTTAACAAATGACAACAAAACGTAAATCACGATTCTCGTGCCGGGCAGCAAGCACAGGTCCTTGTAAGATCTGAAGCCTGTGAAGCCTCCCACTGCCGTGGCACCCGGAGCACATGTGTGTATATAAATATATAGATACACCAGCGGAGGGAAGTTCTGGAAAGGCGATTTGAATGAACGGAAAGCGTTGCTTAGGAGGCAAATACTTCTTTAACTCCATCAAAATATTAATGGCAAAAATAGCTGACTTTAAAACACAGATCACAAACCTGGAATTCCCACAGCCAGGGTCTGAACCCTTCATTCCAGGTTAGGCACAACTCCAGTGCCTGCTCCCTGGCAAGGGCTCGCCAGCCCACCCCTCACCGGCACCCTGCGGCTCGGCGTTTGCACGGGGTGGGAGCTCACCGGTGCCGCTTCTGCACCCATCGGTGGGGCATCGGTGGCCCCAACGCAACCAGTGTTGCCCGGCGGCTCTTCCCCAGGGAAGCACTGCATCCCACGGGCCGGGAAGGTCGCAGCTCCGGGGAGCGTTGCACTTCACACGGCTTTGCTGTGATTTGTGAAGCATTGGCGGCTGGATGGGTTTGGCCACCATGCACGTGGATGCATGTGCAATCATATTGATATATATAGGTAAGCCATGGAGAAATATATTGATTATTTCAACAGGTGATGGAGACCCAGCTCCTCCCGGGGCGTTGGTCCTCTCCCCGCCTTGGCACCCACTCTGGAGAGGTACCCGGTCCATCCCGCACGACCAAACCCCGAGCGGACCAACCCTGCCAAGCTGCTGAAATGCAGATGCACTCCAAGTGTTATGAAAACATATGATCTCAGCCATGTCTGGCAAATAAACATTACAAGGGGCTGTTTCAAATCTTTGTAGTAGCAAATCTCAGCACTTAACTAGTAATGCAATAAGTCCTATCAAGAGCACGCTGAAAGGTGGAATAAATTTCCGGGAGAACAATGCGGGTGATGTATGCATATGGCCAAGGCACAATAAAACTGTAGAATGGGAGGAAAAAAATGCATACAGTCAATACAATAAAATCAGCACAAATATAGGCTGTGTAAGCAAATAAATCTAACAATCCAAATATTTTACAGCACGCTCACATGCAGAACATTTTTTTCCCCCCCAGAAATCTTAGGGTAAAAAAAAAAAAAAATAAAAAAAAATTAGGCTGTTTTGCATCTTCGTGTATTGTAAAGGCATCAGCGGCTGTCTGCACAAATTACCATTCATCTAGGCGTTGTTGTGGAAATTTTCAAGGGATTTGCAGTAATTATATGACAAAATGCTTGCAAATCTCACTCATTGCTGAATAGAAACACACGGGTCAAAGATTGAACACTCTCAGCTTGGTAATTTGTAAATGTCAATCAGACGGGGGGCCACGGGAGGCACACAGGCGTAAGCAGTGAAAGGCAGAGCCATGCCGTAGCAACCAGAAAAAGCCTTTTCAATACAGATTATAAAAGGCACGGGATAGTTTTACTTCCCAGCTTTTTTTTTTTTTTTTTTTTTTAAACAAAACGATCACCTTGCACCAAGAGGAGGAGGAAGAGGGGGGAGATAGGAGGAGGGGAGTAAAGAAAGGAAGGAAAAACAGTTTAAATAAAACTGGTGAGATTAAATTAACTGATACATACATTCACCGAGGTAGATCGTTTGCTCTGTAATAAATATGGACTCCTATCTTCCCTTCTCCGAGACAGCAAGGAAAGCAAAATAAAATTAAAAGATATAACAATAAAAATTATAAATGCATTGCAGTCCCGCAGACCAACAGCTTGTAATGAAGGCTGCCGCGGAGTTGGGCAACGCGTTATCTCTGGGGATCATAAATAGGGAGAGGGAGGCAAGGTGAGGGGTCCGACATCCCCCTCCCAGACCTGCTTGGAGAAGTCAACTCCATCCTTCCCCATCTTCCGGGAAGCGGGATTCGGAATTAAATTGTTTTAAACTGTACAAAAGAAATAATCCCAGCATCTCCCACTCCACGGGGAATACATTAAAGCGACCCGGTTTGCCTCTAAAGAGAAGCATCTCTCCTCCACCAGGGCTATTTCAGACACGATTACAGCCCGGGCTCCTTGGGCACGGGGAATTCGTGGCACTTGCCCTCAGGGCCCTGCTGCTTTTCTGCAGCTTGCCCTCTATTTCAGTGCTAACAAAAATGCCATTTTTGTTTAAAAATGGTGACGTTTGGGGGCACCTGAGGTTGGCTGTCTTTGCTTTTTAAGAAAAAGAAATCGGAAAAAAAACCCCACCGAATGACAAGACGCTGCTATTTTGGCCGGGGAAAGCACAGGTTTAGGACTGCAAAACCCATTGCAGGAGAGCTGCAAACATCCCGAGAGGCCATCGAGCCACGATCTGTGGGTCCCCATGCCCAGGGTCGGGTTGGTGACGGCTGCCCCAAGCTTCCACCTTCCTCTTGTCACCGCAGCCAGCCCAGGCTACTCCAGCAGGGCTCCTCGTGCCGCTTCACCCGCCCTGAGTTGCGCCCAAGTTTTCTTAAGTTTACCATAATTTCCGGCAAGTTTCAAGCACCAAAGGCAACGCCAAAGCCGATAAGCTGTAGAGGGGGGTTTTGTCCGTCCAAACAGTCCCCATGACCACGGCGAGATGCCGTCACACAGCAGGAGGGGCTGGCGTCAGCCAAACCGCAGGGTGAAGATTTCGCACCAAAACCATTTAAATTCCCTCAAAAAATAGAAACACCATCTTTGGTACCTGGCGCCTACCAAACCAGAAAGGTTGCAATAGGCAGAGCACAGCGGAGGCTGCAGCCGAAGGTTAATGCGGAAATCTGAGAAATTCTACAGAACGTTGGCAACACCAAAGCCCAAGCTGCCAAAATACACCTTCATTTTAAATGCAAGGCTTCCCTCCCCCTGCCCTGTGGTTATGGGAGGGAGTGACTGGTTTAACTGGTTCAGAAGAATCCCACCAACCCCGCCATGGACAGGGGGTAGTCATGAAATGAAGACACCAAGAGCACAAGAAACATCCGACTGCCTCCTTGTCCACCCATCGCACCATCATCTCCCAGCACCCCCGGGACCACCCGGCCAGGACCCCGCAGGGTGGCTGCGATGGGCCGGGGTCCCTCCCATGCTCAGCCCCAAGGATATTGGGGAAACCAGGCTGCGACCGGCTGTTTTGGTACGATGTAAAGCCTAAACAGATGCTGTGTCTTCGCTCCCAGCCCAGCCTAAGCCCGGCTGCAAACACACGGCCCTGCATTTGCAAAGGGAACGGTGTCTCAATACAGGTGTAAGCAAATATTTAAGCATTGCCATGTGCTCTGCAAGCAGGGCAGCCATCGCCATTCCACCAGGACTGTGTCATCTCCGCCAGCCCGATAACCAGGAGCAGGCAGCAGCTCCCAGCCCTGCCACGAGCTGCCTCCAACCTGCAGCAGTTGGGTGTCAGCCATCACCGCCCCTCCTTTCCCTTGTCCACCTACAGCCCCGGGTTCACCTCGAATTCATCCCGGAGCCGTCTCCTGCAGTTTGCAGGGGGTTACAGGCTGCTCCACGGCACTGGGAACGCGCTACCTGCTCTGCCGTTAGCTCCACCCTCAACTGGATTTAATGAATCTGAGAAAAATTATGAAGTACCATAAAGCCACAAGTATCATAAAAAGTATAATAAAATTGAGAAAAGCTATTAAGTTATAAATACAACCAATACACGCAACATCACTCAGATGGCAGAAACTAGCTATAAAATAAAGTCATTTTAAACCATCATTCTACAAGTTACCAAGTCTCTTAATTCACAAGTCACACGTCCCTTTATGGCATCCAATCCTATTGCCTGCATGGAGAGCTTTATAACATATACCCTCCTGCACCACTTAAACATATACATGCCTTATATATAAGGTAGGACTTCAGGCAGTGCCTTGGTACCTCTTGCAGCCTCCCCGTAAGGAGCCGTGCAGATCTCCACTTGGTTTACGGGACTACAGGTCTTGGTACTACAGGACATCTTATTTAACCAACTCCCTAAATTTCTGGGAAGTGTGGAAAACACCTTTGGAGTTATTGCACCAAGTGAGGATGCTGCGGAAAGAAGGTTTGGGGAATGGGGGGAAAAAAAAAAAAAAAGAGAGGCTCCAGGCACTCCTTCAGCCAAAACGGGGTGGTTTTACAGAAATCGGGGACGCTGTCTGCGTGGCGAGCCCCTGTGCTGCTGCACCAGGCTCCAAAGGCTTTTCCTATTTAAAACCAAAGTTATCCCGAGTGCCCACTGAAAGCAAATTACTCCCTGATAAGCTGCTTTGCAAGAGGCGCATTCATTTCTTAAATATATATGGAGATATATAGCGCAATGGCAAAGCTGGGGGTTTACAGTGCAGGTGTATTTAATTCTCCTCACTAATTTAAAGGCAAGGCTTTGCTTATCAAGCCCCCAATCACCGTGAAACAATTTCTTCTCTTTATTTACTCCAAAGGTCCTGTATGTTATGAATATTCATTGAAATAATTAAACACCCTGTTCACAGCTTGTTGTGTTTACTGTCAGCCCAATAAAAACCAAACAGGTTAATGATGATCTTTAATATGGGGATTTAATATTATTTCACCTATATATCGACTGAAAGTTTAGCTTCCCCTTTAAGCCTCATCAATTTACTGAAAATAAGTAACCACCATAAAAACATGCTGCGGACTGTAAGTCAGAGGTACATGCCTCGATGTATTTGTCTTCTGAGCTTTTTTTGGCTGAATTTCTCATTTTTGGTTTTAGCTACAGTAGTAGCCGAGCTGTGATTTCCCCCCACCACCCCAAGTCGACTGAAAGTTTAGCTTCCCCTTTAAGCCTCATCAATTTACTGAAAATAAGTAACCACCATAAAAACATGCTGCGGACTGTAAGTCAGAGGTACATGCCTCGATGTATTTGTCTTCTGAGCTTTTTTTGGCTGAATTTCTCATTTTTGGTTTTAGCTACAGTAGTAGCCGAGCTGTGATTTCCCCCCACCACCCCAAGACGTATTCACATGCTTTGCCGGTGAAGAGGCCACGGGAACATCCCGGGCCCCCCCCAGAAGCTGCCGCCCAAAGCAGGGCTGGCACTTGCTAATTAACCCGCTCCACCGAGGCCGGAGAGCTGCCCATTAGCTATTTAGAACCGGCTGTCAGAGGCACGTGGCGAGAATAGAGAGGACCTGCACAAATCAGGGGAGTTTATGAGGATAACTTACATTAATTTTATCCTTTATAGGCAATAAACCTTTGCTGGTTCATTACTGGCCACTGTTAAGTTTTAAAGGAGTTTTTTAATGTGTAGGGGAGGTGCTGCCCGTCCCCGTGGGCACTGCTGGCTTTGCTGCCACCACCAAGGAGGAGAGGTGGGCTTTGGGGACAGCCTGGGCTTGCTGGTGGCACAGGGGAGGGGACAGGTGCTGGTGTCACAGGATGGGGTCCCCCCCGTCAGAGTAGTTTGCTCTGTTTCCTGCACACCCCAGCTTAGCACCCCTGAGGTTTGTGCTCCACTTCTGGGAATCATAGACTCACAGAATCGTTTAGGTTGGAGAAGACCTTTAAGCTCATCAAGTCCAACCGTTCCCCTAACCCTGCCATCCCACCCCCAAACCCTGGCCCTCAGCACCGCCTC
>NW_009258884.1:302807-304424 GCF_000687185.1 Egretta garzetta
ATGTTCCAGCAAGGCAACGTCTTTCTTGTAGTGAGGGGCCCAAAACTGAACACAGTATTCAAGGTGCGGCCTCACCAGCACCGAGTACAGGGGCACGGTCCCTGCCCTGCTCCTGCTGGCCACACCACTCCTGATACAAGCCAGGATGCTGTTGGCCACCTTGGCACACTGCTGGCTCATATTCAGCCGGCTGTCACCCAGTACCCCAAAGCCTTTTTCCACCAGGCAGCTTTCCAGCCACTCTTCCCCACGCCTGTAGCGTTGCGTGGGGTTGTTGTGACCAAAGTGCAGGACCCAGCCCTTGGCCTTGTTGAACCTCATACAGTTGGCCTCGGCCCATGGACCCAGCTTGTCCAGGTCCCTCTGCAGAGCCCTCCTCCCCTCCAGCAGATCAACACTACCACCCAGTTTGGTGTCATCTGCGAGGGTGGGCTGGCCTGGTTAACCCTTTCCTTTCTACTCACAGCAAGCCTTCCACCAGTGCCAGCAGCCCAGGGATGCCACCGCAGCACCCCAACCCCAGTGACAGAGGATGGTCCCACAACAAAATCACAAGTGTCAGGGGCTCCCCATTCCTTCCCCCCGGCCCCGTGCTTGACATCTCCGGCGGGAGACAAGCAATGCCAGGCATAATCAGAAACGCAGCCCCGAAGGGCTGGGGGCCATAACTCCAGCTCATTGCCACCGTGCAGCGAGGACAAACCTCGCTTTATTTGCTGCTTACCTTGTCCAGCTTAAACACCCGGCAAAAGCAAGTGCCGTTAGGGCAGGAAGAAATTACAGAGCAGAATACCCAGCTGCAAGCAAAAAAGTGATACTAAAGGTGCAACGTTGGAAAATAAGAGAGGGAGAAAACCCTGCACACGCCGCTGCTGCCTTATCTGGAGTTTCACGATGATTAAACAGCACCGACTTGGCTGGAGACTTTCCCTGGGTCTTGAACATTAGAGAAATATTATTCTCAGAATTACCTGAAGTTTTATTTAATGCAATAAAAGCTCATTTTCGAAGGGAATTAGTCCTGAAATAGATGACTATTAAGAAATGCCGGATGATGCATAGCTCAGCCCTCTGAACTAATGAACTCCCCGCTACCTAGCGGTGGAGCGCAGGGGAGGGGGCTGCGGGGGCGTTTGATGCCTTTCTGCCAGAGATGTGGCTAACAGGACAAACAATTAAGAAAATGTCTAATTTAGCACCGACATTAACGGAGGTCTCAGAATTTATACCAGCCAAGCAGCTAGTCCTCTACCAGAGCTTGAGTGCTTTCACAGACTGAGCCTAAGCAAAACCCCCTTGCCAAATCACTCAAAGGAGACAAGAAGCTAAAATCAAACCAACGCACAGCCCCCAGCCCAGAAAAACCAGAGAGCAGGAGAAAACCTGAGGTATCACCTCCCTTACGAGGCTTTACAAGGCAGTTTCTATCAATAGAAGTGTTAGCATCATTTAATGAGCCGTTATTCCCAGTGTCGTCGCCCCCCAGCCTTAACCAAAGGGGGCTACTGCTAATTCTAGGAAATGAATCGCAGAATGTTTTGGGTGGGAAGGGACCCCTAGAGGTCACCCAGCCCAACCCCCCTGCAGCAGCAGGGACACCTTGAACCACATCAGGTT
>NW_009258884.1:304617-308925 GCF_000687185.1 Egretta garzetta
CCCCAACCCCCCCAGCCTGGCCTCAGAGCAGAGGGGCTCCAGCCCTCAGGTCATTTTAGAAGCCCCTCGGATCATTTTAGTAGCCCTCCCCTGGCCCCACTCCAACAGGTCCATGTCCTCCTTGTGCTGAGGGCTCCAGAGCTGGGCACAGGGCTCCAGCAACTGGTTTCCAGTTTACTTCCTCCCAGTTCTTGGCACCATTTAATAAAGTGAAGGTGTTCAGGGCAAAGGAGAGCAGCTGGAGCTGGGGCCCAGAGGAACCACTCACCGCCCCGGTAAAACGCAAGAAGAGAACAGGAAAAGAACTGGAGAAATCAGTAAAACAAAAACCAGTAGCGAGGGGCCCAGACCCTACCCCTGTGAAGAAAACAGCAAACCTCTACATCCCTTCGGAAGGCTCCGAGCTGGGGGTAGGAAGGCAATAAACTGCATTTCAGGTATTTATAACCTTCAGCGATCCTTGCCTGAAACTTGATGGGAGAACCTGAGGTTCCCGAGGCAAAGCTCCACCAGATTGATAACTGGGAGCACCTGGGCACTCCCCCAGATGCTCTCGCTGACAAATTAAGGGACACATTTGTTGAGAAATCATTTATTTCACTGCAATTTTATTTAAGTCTGCAGCGGTTCTGGGCACACGCAGCCCAGCAGCATCTGGGGTGGCACTTTAACAAGTTCCCTCGGATATTTCTCCATGTAAGAGGAATAATTAACCCCGTTCCCATCGGGAAGAAGGTATGGGGTGGGGGAGGAAGGGAGTCAGCCCCCATCATGTGGAGCTACGCTTTTGGGCAGTTTGCCCCAGAATTGGCGCGTTTGGCACCGGGGCTGCTAGGAGCATCCCTTCCCGCCCTGGCCTTGAACCGGGGGGGGGCCAAGGAAAAATTCAAAGATCCAAACTAGATGTCGGGAAGCAGAAAGAACCCAAACCTAGGAAGGCAGCTCCTGTCTGCCAGGTAAATGCCGTATCTTGCGAGGCTGTCCTTTTTAGCTGTCTATATAAATAAAAAGGCTCCTCCTCGTCTCCATTGCTTTCCGCCGAGCAGCCTGTGTTCATTCTAGCAGTAAATGGAGTTCCTTAAAAAGGTGTACGGGAGCTCTCAGTATCGCGGCTGCGACGCTGACGGACGCCATAGATCACGCGGTAACGCCATGCGGTGCGAATGTGGGGCCTGATCCTGCTCCCACCGGGATGCGGAAAGCTCTGGGAACCCACGACCCAAACATGGGGGTGAAGCCACCCCGAGAGCCTCTGGGGAGCTGTAGTGCCCAGAGCAGGGCTCCGCTCCTACAGCATCCTTGAGCAATTAGGCACCAGCTTTCCCAAACAACCAGCCTGGTCCTTGATTTCCAGCACATGGCAGCATCCTCCCGGCCACTGTGGGTCCTGGCCTGCGGCACAGTCCTGCTCTCCGCTTTTTTGGGCTTTCAGCGAGGGTTTTTTCCTGTTATGGGTTTTCACAGCCATTTACAAGAAATCTGGTGATTCTGCGTACAGCAGCGGCGGGGCGGACAGGTTGGCGTGAGCCACGAGCTGGGCGCCGTCTCCCCCCAAGCTCTGTGGAGAGGGAGCCATGGGCTGGATCAGGCCCCCAGCGTGGGAGAGATGAGACCCACTCGGACACGATGAACGTCCCCACAAGGCACCCGGCTCCCTGGAGCATCCTGCAGCCTTAAAGACTGCCGAGAGACAAGGAATCGCTCTGGGATGATATACTGATACACAGCGGCGTACAGCACGAGATACAATGCAAGTGCTGGGAAAAATATTGTCGTCTTCTACTGAGAGACTGTTGTGGCAATTGTGGGATGTGGGGGACTGTGGGAGGGTGGGGGACGCTGCAACCGGCCGGCCAAAACCCAGCCCATGGGGCACACCCCCCCTGCAGCGGCAAGGAGGGAATTTTCCCCAGCAAAAAAAGTCTGCAAGTTTTTTATTTGGCATTTTGCTGGGCAGACAGAGCTCTGCGCACACTGCGGCTGCCCCGGAGGAGACGGGGACGCACTCGGACATGGATAATTCAGGATACATTTGCTCCCTTGGCTGCGCAAATCTGGGCTGTGCAAAGTCCCAGCAGCAGAGCTGGCTGCGGCAGCGATGCCGGGGCTTTCCTCCGTCCCACCACGTTAGCTCACCTCGGCTCCACACGCACCTCCCTGGAGTCACATCTGCTCCCCAGATAACCCCCCCCCCCCTGCTCTCCACCCGTCCTTTGCTGCTCTGTAAGCGTGTCGGGATGCTGCCCGGCGAAGCCCTGCCCGCTCGCCAGCTTCCCTCTGCCGTCGTTTCCCTTCCCGCAGAACAAGGCTCCGGGCCAAGCAGCGATTGCTGCTCCCAGCACATTAATAAGGAAAAGCGTGCGGGCAGGCGGAATTGGGAGTGCAGTGATGGGTACAGGGGGTACCCCCGCCGGGGACAACATCAGCTGGAGGCAGACAGGAGGGGGTAGGGAAGGGGGGGGCGGGCTCTGCTCCCAGGGAAGGGGTGATGGGATGAGGGGAGACGGCCTCAAGTTGTGCCAGGGGAGGGTGAGGTTGGACATCGGGAAAAATTTTTTCACTGTCTAGCGGTCCTGAGGGCGAGCGGCCCTGCCCAAACAGGGCCACCAGCAGCAAGCGCCTGGGCCCCATTTAGCCCCCTCCAAGTAGCCCAAGGCCAAAAGTCGACACCTGCTCGTGATGTTTTTCTCACCCACCTCGGCTCAGGCACTAGTCTGGGCAGATGGAGGGACCGCAGCAGCACCCGTCCCCAAAACAGACCCTCCATAACTAATGTAGGAGTGACCAAAAAAGGGGGTTGGGTTTTTCCCCCCCCCATTTCCTCAGCACTCTGCCGTGCCCCGGGCACGTTTCTCAGGACAGGCCTGTGCCACCCGTGCCGCTCATGGGCGGGATGCACTGTCCGTCTCCAGCGGCCATGGGGGAGATGGGCAGAGCTGGACCGTGATGGGAGTTTCCCAACTGGGTGTAGCCGTGTCCTACACCCCAGGGGGCCCAGCCTGGCCCTGCAGCTCTCACCCAGCATCCCACGGCTGCTGCAGCCCCTCACCAGGAGCACTGTGTCCAGTTCTGGGCTCCCCGGTTCAAGAAGGATGAGGAACTCCTAGAAAGAGTCCAGAGAAAAGCAACTAGGATGATAAAGGGACTGGAGCATCTCCCCTACGAGGAAAGGCTGAGGGAGCTGGGCTTGTTCAGCCTGGAGAAGAGAAGGCTGAGAGGGGATCTCATCAACACCTACAAATATCTCAAGGGTGGGGGTCACGAGGACGCAGCCAGACTCTTCTCAGTGGTGCCCAGCGCCAGGACAAGGGGCCATGGGCACAAACTGAAGCAGAAGAGGTTCCAGTTGAACGGGAGGAAGAACTTGTTGACTGTGAGGGTGCCCAAGCCCTGGCCCAGGCTGCCCAGGGGGGCTGTGGAGTCTCCTTCTCTGGAGACCTGCAACCCCCGCCTGGATGAAGTCCTGTGTAACATGCTCTAGGAGAACCTGCTTGGGCAGGGGGGTGGGACTAGATGATCTCCGAAGGTCCCTTCCAACTCTTGTGATTCTGTGATTCTGTGCTGAGCCCTCGCCCGCTCATTACACCTCACCCCACAACCACCTTGCAGCAGCAAAAAGCAAAGCGGGTTTCCCAGCGTGGTCCTTGGTCAACTCTTACAGCTGCTGGACCTCAACTCTTGGGGTTTCCCCTCCTGCTTCCCATCATTTTCTCCTTCTGGGAGGTTGCAGGGCCCCAGGGCTCGCCCTTGGGTGCCGGGCAGGCGCGGTGCCTATTGGGTGCCCACGCGCACCCATGCCTAATATCAGAGCTCCACCTAAACATATTAAAGGTGTTAATAAGCGACTTATTTAAAGCGAGTATCACATATTGAACATTAATCACCTCGCAGTAAAAGTGTAATTAAGGAGTCACTCTGCCTTCTGGGGAAGGCTCGCTTGGAAGCCGAGAGAAAATGGTCTCTTTATTAACACAAATTATTTTATTTGGCTAAAGGTAATAATTCTAAGTGAGGTCAACGGGACTCATGCACACGCGAGCGGCGCCGGGTCCCGGCCAGTGTTTCCATGGCGACTGAGCCAAGTTCATCCTCCGCGGTAATGGCTTTGCTCTCCCACCACCGCTCGGGATTGTTTCTTGGGAAAAAACAGCCTTCGATCCGTCAGTGGCATCTCCTCACCGCACCCCGCTGGGGACGGCGTCGGAAAAACGCCTGGGCCCTTTTGCCGTGGCTTTTTTTGCAGAAGGGCCACGTTTAAAGGGTGGCAGCTCCGTGTGTCCCCCCACAGCCCCTCGGGGCCGGGGGCTT
>NW_009258884.1:309194-310854 GCF_000687185.1 Egretta garzetta
AGGCCGTGCCAGGGATGTGCCCCCGGGTGTTTCCCAGGCAGAAAGACGTTTTCCTCCCCATTTCAGCGCAGCTCTAGCCAACACCTTTGGTGTCTTAATGGGCACCCAGTTGTGTGAATCATTTATCTGCCAGCATCTCCAGGCTCTTACAGCGCTGAGTGTCCATTACGGGCAAGGAACAGCATATTTAAAAATATATCTAATTTCATAAAATCGAACTCTAATAAATGTCCTAGTAAAAATCAGAGAGAGTTTGGGCTGTAAAACCCCGTTTTCCCGAGCACGTTCCTAATCCCGGAGAACTCATGCGTTATTCTGTCTCCTGCAGATTATTGTCGGAACGCGGCGGTGATTTATCTGTCTCCCATGTCATGTCATCCGTTTATGTACAGTATTATATGTAGAGTACGGCATTAACATTTTACTATTATTCTTACCTTTCAATGCAAAAAGATAAGAGTGTAAATCTGGGAGACAAGGGACGTGTCAACAGGGCTGAGCCGCTGCTCCCGGGGCCGGGTGTGGGTGCTGGTCCCCCCCTCCCTCGGGTGCACCGAGCCTCAGCTCACCGGGGGACCATGCCCAGCCTGGTGACCACGGTGGGGACATTTCCATCACTGAAATGTGGCCTCACCCAGCACCCAGAAGCACGGTGGGCACGCTCATGATACCCCCTCCCCCCAAAAAACCAAGCCCCCTTCACACAAACCTCCCTTTTCAGCACAAAGCGTCCTCCCGCGAGGCTGCAGACCCAAACCACCTCCCCGCCATGCCAGACGGAGCAACAAAACAGCCTGCTCCCAACTTACGGCCAGGCCTGCGTAACTTATTAACACCTAGTCAAGATTAATCAAGCAGGGAAAGCTAAAGCAGGTCCCTAATTAGTTGCTGATGATAACTATATTTGTCATCCTCTCCCAATTAGTCTACTGTACATTTTGGAGTTTAATTGCACCTTGTTCTTCATTTAAATGTCATCATGTGCATATATTCTCCTCATTCTTTCGTAAATTTGAGAAAAATTTGACATTAAATATAGATTATCTTTAGATTTTCATAATTAACACAACTGAACTGTCTTTGGCCTAAATACATCTCCTTATGCTATAAATCTGGCCGCTCTCTTGGAAGCGGGTGTCTCCAGGGGCGTCGCAGATGGGGGTATGCAGCCCCCCGGCACTGGTGATGCTGGGGCTATGCGTAGGTGGCACTGGTGGCCATGGTCAGGATGTGGCCCTGGGGTCTCGTCCCTGCCCAGACTCCCACAGAAGGAAGGGATGGGGCAACCCTTGGGTTTTTCTCTCTTTTGGATTTTTTCTTTTTTTCTCTCTCAATTTCCATAGCTGATGACAGTTTTAGGAGTCTGGCTTGCAAACAGCGGGGCAGATTCTACCCAGGGAAATGATGAAGGGGAGGAAGGAGATGGTCTCACCCCCCTCCATCCCGCTGCCAAACCTGCCCCGGGCAGCGTGGGGATGGGCAGCCCCACTCAGCCCGCCCGTCCTCCCTCACCCTTAGGACAAGACGCGTCGCACGCAGTTCCCGCGGATCCAGATTGGAGAATATTCAATATATTGATGTACAAGAGAAAGCCCTGGCCGAGTGACCTGCGCCTCTGCATCCCACTGCCTTTAACCCTTCGGCTGCTGCCCAGAGCTCA
>NW_009258884.1:311642-312080 GCF_000687185.1 Egretta garzetta
CCGGCGCGGGGACTGCAGCCGCTCGCTTCCCCGGGAGGAGGCTGCTGCGGCGTGAGCGGACGGGGAAGGAGAGGAGAAAAGAAAAGTGGGGGGGAAAAAAAATAAATAATAAAAAAAAACCAATCAAGGAGTAGTCAAAAAGTGTATTAGAAGCAAATTTGGAAAGAAATCAATGGCATGTAATTAGATTTGATTTTTCTTCACATTTTGTTTGGCTGGGGGTTATGTATAGAGTCTCTATATGAGCGGAGCGGAGAGATTAAAGCGCAGAGAACAGGTGCCGGATCACGAGCCGGTGGCCACCAAAGCATGACAGCTCCATCACCGCTGTCAAGGAGGCATGGCAAAATAAACATATAAATAAATAAAGGGGAAACCATGCAGGGAGGAGACGGGCATTTGCTTATTTGCTATTTTAGCTGCTGCTCCCCCCTGCCC
>NW_009258884.1:312154-312926 GCF_000687185.1 Egretta garzetta
CCCGCTCAGCCCCCCAGGGGTAAAGCCCTCCCGGATGAGTCCTGTGCTGTACGGCGGGGGGACGGGACACAGAACGGTAGCGATGGCCCAAAAACGGCATGAAGGGACCCCGTGTCCCCGCCAGCAGGGATGCTCCTACAACCCCCCCAGACCTTCAGTCCTGCTCCAGACTGCAGTGCAAGCCCAACACGGGTGCGTGGGCACTGGGAAAAAGGGAAAGGAGCCCACTCGTGCCAGTTCATCCCACATCTCCAGGCAGCATCGGTACACGCCTTCAAAACCAAAGGGTTTTTCTGGTTTGAGGTTTTAGTTCTCCTCCTCTAAGTGGGAGTGATCCCTGCGGTGCTTGGAAAGCAAAGCCAAATCATCCCTGCCCACCGTGGCACGGGCTGCACGCAGGGACGCCGGAGCACATCGCTATTCCTTGGGTAAATCCAGGCCAACATGAGGCTGGAAAACATCCTCACACCCCGGCGCAGGTTGGTAAACCCGGAGTGAGAGCGAACCTCTGCCCGCCCTGGACCCAGCAGCACCGAGAAAAAGCTGCTTTTCCTTTTTTATTTAACCTGCTTCCCAAGGAGCCCTTTCCACCGCCAGAGAGGCCAACTCCACACGGCAGCGTTCTCCAGCCAAAACTTGGGAAAGGGGCACAGTCTGTGGGGAAAGGGGATGGGAACCACGCAGGGGCTGGAGGGCTCTGCTGGGAGCACGCGTGCAGCCACGTACGTACACACACGCAGAGGTTTGGATGCAGCGTGTGTGCATACACATG